>NW_026578302.1:0-69587 GCF_029603195.1 Condylostylus longicornis | reverse complement strand
ATGTCTCTAGCCCTTCTAGAAGTACCCGTACTTTTTACCACCTGAGAAGTAGCTATATATATATAATGTAAAATATGATGGTTTTTGATGAGTTATACGATATATGAATAAAATGTAGAATTATTAAGGGAAATTCAAGGTACTGCGTAGCCTAGTGGTTAGCGTGGTAGTCTCATAGCCAGAAGGTTATTGGATCAATGCTTGCCTGGATTGTTGTATTTTTCTTTTTTTGGATTATTTTAAAAATTTTTTTTTTTATTTTGTTTAAATTTTGTGTTTTATTTTTTTTTAATATATAACTGATAAATGTTATATAAAAGTTTAAAGAAAATTTCCAAAAAAATATTCTTATAATAGTTTGGAAAAATTCGCAAAAATTTTAAGTACATAAATATGTATGTAGTATGTATATTTTTTTTAAAGCTTACTGAGTAATTTTTTTAAGCTTTCTATATGAATTTAATAATATTCAAAACTGTAGAATAAATAGAAATAAATTTTAAACGCATAATTATTATATCATGGGGGTAAACTTACAAAAATTAATTTCTCAAATAAAGAAAAGGTTTAGTCAAAAACAAAATAATAATTTATGTATGTAAAAATATGTGCATGAATGTATATATGAATATATGTGTGTATGTATGTATATATGAATGGATTAGAATTGAAGATTTTAAAATTTTTCGTTCCAACATATGAACGTATGTACATATGAATGTATTAGAATCGAAAATTTTGAAATTTTGCTGTTGGAAAAATTATAAATAAAATTATAAATGCAAATATACATAATTATGAATAGATACCTGTTTTTTTTAAACTGTGGGTAAACATATAGGATTGAATTTTAAACATAAAGAAAAGGTTTAGTCAAAAACAAAATAATAATTTATGTATGTAAAAATATGTGTATGAATGTATATATGAATATATGTGTGTATGTATGTATATATGAATGTATTGGAATTTAGCATTTTTTACAGGTTTTCGCTCGAACAATAAAAATAAAATTTTAGGTAGATACATACGTACATAAATTGTGTATGTATATTTTTTTAATGCTTGCTGACGAAACATAATATTCAAAACAATAACAAATGAAGCATTAATATTCAGTTGCCACAAAACATCTGATGTCTTTTATAAAATCTGACATTTATTTAAGTTTATTTCGATTTTTCGAAATTAAAATATATGTGAGATCATTGCATTTTCAAATATTATTTATTTCTCGGTTTGTGTTTCTAATAATAAAAATAACGTAAAACGTATCATTTATTTCTTGGTTTGTGTTTCTAATTATAAAAAGTATAAAAGAAAAACGTGCTTTTGTTATACAAAAATTTTTTCAGAAAATCTTAAAATAGAGCTATTTCGGGGCTAAAAAGTTCCAATGTCAGATTTTTCTGGTACCCTAGAGGCAAAATTCTACCTAATGCCTTTTGTCCCATGTCTCTAGCCCTTCTAGAAGTACCCGTACTTTTTACCACCTGAGAAGTAGCTATATATATATAATGTAAAATATGATGGTTTTTGATGAGTTATACGATATATGAATAAAATGTAGAATTATTAAGGGAAATTCAAGGTACTGCGTAGCCTAGTGGTTAGCGTGGTAGTCTCATAGCCAGAAGGTTATTGGATCAATGCTTGCCTGGATTGTTGTATTTTTCTTTTTTTGGATTATTTTAAAAATTTTTTTTTTTATTTTGTTTAAATTTTGTGTTTTATTTTTTTTTAATATATAACTGATAAATGTTATATAAAAGTTTAAAGAAAATTTCCAAAAAAATATTCTTATAATAGTTTGGAAAAATTCGCAAAAATTTTAAGTACATAAATATGTATGTAGTATGTATATTTTTTTTAAAGCTTACTGAGTAATTTTTTTAAGCTTTCTATATGAATTTAATAATATTCAAAACTGTAGAATAAATAGAAATAAATTTTAAACGCATAATTATTATATCATGGGGGTAAACTTACAAAAATTAATTTCTCAAATAAAGAAAAGGTTTAGTCAAAAACAAAATAATAATTTATGTATGTAAAAATATGTGCATGAATGTATATATGAATATATGTGTGTATGTATGTATATATGAATGGATTAGAATTGAAGATTTTAAAATTTTTCGTTCCAACATATGAACGTATGTACATATGAATGTATTAGAATCGAAAATTTTGAAATTTTGCTGTTGGAAAAATTATAAATAAAATTATAAATGCAAATATACATAATTATGAATAGATACCTGTTTTTTTTAAACTGTGGGTAAACATATAGGATTGAATTTTAAACATAAAGAAAAGGTTTAGTCAAAAACAAAATAATAATTTATGTATGTAAAAATATGTGTATGAATGTATATATGAATATATGTGTGTATGTATGTATATATGAATGTATTGGAATTTAGCATTTTTTACAGGTTTTCGCTCGAACAATAAAAATAAAATTTTAGGTAGATACATACGTACATAAATTGTGTATGTATATTTTTTTAAAGCTTGCTGACGAAACATAATATTCAAAACAATAACAAATGAAGCATTAATATTCAGTTGCCACAAAACATCTGATGTCTTTTATAAAATCTGACATTTATTTAAGTTTATTTCGATTTTTCGAAATTAAAATATATGTGAGATCATTGCATTTTCAAATATTATTTATTTCTCGGTTTGTGTTTCTAATAATAAAAATAACGTAAAACGTATCATTTATTTCTTGGTTTGTGTTTCTAATTATAAAAAGTATAAAAGAAAAACGTGCTTTTGTTATACAAAAATTTTTTCAGAAAATCTTAAAATAGAGCTATTTCGGGGCTAAAAAGTTCCAATGTCAGATTTTTCTGGTACCCTAGAGGCAAAATTCTACCTAATGCCTTTTGTCCCATGTCTCTAGCCCTTCTAGAAGTACCCGTACTTTTTACCACCTGAGAAGTAGCTATATATATATAATGTAAAATATGATGGTTTTTGATGAGTTATACGATATATGAATAAAATGTAGAATTATTAAGGGAAATTCAAGGTACTGCGTAGCCTAGTGGTTAGCGTGGTAGTCTCATAGCCAGAAGGTTATTGGATCAATGCTTGCCTGGATTGTTGTATTTTTCTTTTTTTGGATTATTTTAAAAATTTTTTTTTTTATTTTGTTTAAATTTTGTGTTTTATTTTTTTTTAATATATAACTGATAAATGTTATATAAAAGTTTAAAGAAAATTTCCAAAAAAATATTCTTATAATAGTTTGGAAAAATTCGCAAAAATTTTAAGTACATAAATATGTATGTAGTATGTATATTTTTTTTAAAGCTTACTGAGTAATTTTTTTAAGCTTTCTATATGAATTTAATAATATTCAAAACTGTAGAATAAATAGAAATAAATTTTAAACGCATAATTATTATATCATGGGGGTAAACTTACAAAAATTAATTTCTCAAATAAAGAAAAGGTTTAGTCAAAAACAAAATAATAATTTATGTATGTAAAAATATGTGCATGAATGTATATATGAATATATGTGTGTATGTATGTATATATGAATGGATTAGAATTGAAGATTTTAAAATTTTTCGTTCCAACATATGAACGTATGTACATATGAATGTATTAGAATCGAAAATTTTGAAATTTTGCTGTTGGAAAAATTATAAATAAAATTATAAATGCAAATATACATAATTATGAATAGATACCTGTTTTTTTTAAACTGTGGGTAAACATATAGGATTGAATTTTAAACATAAAGAAAAGGTTTAGTCAAAAACAAAATAATAATTTATGTATGTAAAAATATGTGTATGAATGTATATATGAATATATGTGTGTATGTATGTATATATGAATGTATTGGAATTTAGCATTTTTTACAGGTTTTCGCTCGAACAATAAAAATAAAATTTTAGGTAGATACATACGTACATAAATTGTGTATGTATATTTTTTTAAAGCTTGCTGACGAAACATAATATTCAAAACAATAACAAATGAAGCATTAATATTCAGTTGCCACAAAACATCTGATGTCTTTTATAAAATCTGACATTTATTTAAGTTTATTTCGATTTTTCGAAATTAAAATATATGTGAGATCATTGCATTTTCAAATATTATTTATTTCTCGGTTTGTGTTTCTAATAATAAAAATAACGTAAAACGTATCATTTATTTCTTGGTTTGTGTTTCTAATTATAAAAAGTATAAAAGAAAAACGTGCTTTTGTTATACAAAAATTTTTTCAGAAAATCTTAAAATAGAGCTATTTCGGGGCTAAAAAGTTCCAATGTCAGATTTTTCTGGTACCCTAGAGGCAAAATTCTACCTAATGCCTTTTGTCCCATGTCTCTAGCCCTTCTAGAAGTACCCGTACTTTTTACCACCTGAGAAGTAGCTATATATATATAATGTAAAATATGATGGTTTTTGATGAGTTATACGATATATGAATAAAATGTAGAATTATTAAGGGAAATTCAAGGTACTGCGTAGCCTAGTGGTTAGCGTGGTAGTCTCATAGCCAGAAGGTTATTGGATCAATGCTTGCCTGGATTGTTGTATTTTTCTTTTTTTGGATTATTTTAAAAATTTTTTTTTTTATTTTGTTTAAATTTTGTGTTTTATTTTTTTTTAATATATAACTGATAAATGTTATATAAAAGTTTAAAGAAAATTTCCAAAAAAATATTCTTATAATAGTTTGGAAAAATTCGCAAAAATTTTAAGTACATAAATATGTATGTAGTATGTATATTTTTTTTAAAGCTTACTGAGTAATTTTTTTAAGCTTTCTATATGAATTTAATAATATTCAAAACTGTAGAATAAATAGAAATAAATTTTAAACGCATAATTATTATATCATGGGGGTAAACTTACAAAAATTAATTTCTCAAATAAAGAAAAGGTTTAGTCAAAAACAAAATAATAATTTATGTATGTAAAAATATGTGCATGAATGTATATATGAATATATGTGTGTATGTATGTATATATGAATGGATTAGAATTGAAGATTTTAAAATTTTTCGTTCCAACATATGAACGTATGTACATATGAATGTATTAGAATCGAAAATTTTGAAATTTTGCTGTTGGAAAAATTATAAATAAAATTATAAATGCAAATATACATAATTATGAATAGATACCTGTTTTTTTTAAACTGTGGGTAAACATATAGGATTGAATTTTAAACATAAAGAAAAGGTTTAGTCAAAAACAAAATAATAATTTATGTATGTAAAAATATGTGTATGAATGTATATATGAATATATGTGTGTATGTATGTATATATGAATGTATTGGAATTTAGCATTTTTTACAGGTTTTCGCTCGAACAATAAAAATAAAATTTTAGGTAGATACATACGTACATAAATTGTGTATGTATATTTTTTTAAAGCTTGCTGACGAAACATAATATTCAAAACAATAACAAATGAAGCATTAATATTCAGTTGCCACAAAACATCTGATGTCTTTTATAAAATCTGACATTTATTTAAGTTTATTTCGATTTTTCGAAATTAAAATATATGTGAGATCATTGCATTTTCAAATATTATTTATTTCTCGGTTTGTGTTTCTAATAATAAAAATAACGTAAAACGTATCATTTATTTCTTGGTTTGTGTTTCTAATTATAAAAAGTATAAAAGAAAAACGTGCTTTTGTTATACAAAAATTTTTTCAGAAAATCTTAAAATAGAGCTATTTCGGGGCTAAAAAGTTCCAATGTCAGATTTTTCTGGTACCCTAGAGGCAAAATTCTACCTAATGCCTTTTGTCCCATGTCTCTAGCCCTTCTAGAAGTACCCGTACTTTTTACCACCTGAGAAGTAGCTATATATATATAATGTAAAATATGATGGTTTTTGATGAGTTATACGATATATGAATAAAATGTAGAATTATTAAGGGAAATTCAAGGTACTGCGTAGCCTAGTGGTTAGCGTGGTAGTCTCATAGCCAGAAGGTTATTGGATCAATGCTTGCCTGGATTGTTGTATTTTTCTTTTTTTGGATTATTTTAAAAATTTTTTTTTTTATTTTGTTTAAATTTTGTGTTTTATTTTTTTTTAATATATAACTGATAAATGTTATATAAAAGTTTAAAGAAAATTTCCAAAAAAATATTCTTATAATAGTTTGGAAAAATTCGCAAAAATTTTAAGTACATAAATATGTATGTAGTATGTATATTTTTTTTAAAGCTTACTGAGTAATTTTTTTAAGCTTTCTATATGAATTTAATAATATTCAAAACTGTAGAATAAATAGAAATAAATTTTAAACGCATAATTATTATATCATGGGGGTAAACTTACAAAAATTAATTTCTCAAATAAAGAAAAGGTTTAGTCAAAAACAAAATAATAATTTATGTATGTAAAAATATGTGCATGAATGTATATATGAATATATGTGTGTATGTATGTATATATGAATGGATTAGAATTGAAGATTTTAAAATTTTTCGTTCCAACATATGAACGTATGTACATATGAATGTATTAGAATCGAAAATTTTGAAATTTTGCTGTTGGAAAAATTATAAATAAAATTATAAATGCAAATATACATAATTATGAATAGATACCTGTTTTTTTTAAACTGTGGGTAAACATATAGGATTGAATTTTAAACATAAAGAAAAGGTTTAGTCAAAAACAAAATAATAATTTATGTATGTAAAAATATGTGTATGAATGTATATATGAATATATGTGTGTATGTATGTATATATGAATGTATTGGAATTTAGCATTTTTTACAGGTTTTCGCTCGAACAATAAAAATAAAATTTTAGGTAGATACATACGTACATAAATTGTGTATGTATATTTTTTTAAAGCTTGCTGACGAAACATAATATTCAAAACAATAACAAATGAAGCATTAATATTCAGTTGCCACAAAACATCTGATGTCTTTTATAAAATCTGACATTTATTTAAGTTTATTTCGATTTTTCGAAATTAAAATATATGTGAGATCATTGCATTTTCAAATATTATTTATTTCTCGGTTTGTGTTTCTAATAATAAAAATAACGTAAAACGTATCATTTATTTCTTGGTTTGTGTTTCTAATTATAAAAAGTATAAAAGAAAAACGTGCTTTTGTTATACAAAAATTTTTTCAGAAAATCTTAAAATAGAGCTATTTCGGGGCTAAAAAGTTCCAATGTCAGATTTTTCTGGTACCCTAGAGGCAAAATTCTACCTAATGCCTTTTGTCCCATGTCTCTAGCCCTTCTAGAAGTACCCGTACTTTTTACCACCTGAGAAGTAGCTATATATATATAATGTAAAATATGATGGTTTTTGATGAGTTATACGATATATGAATAAAATGTAGAATTATTAAGGGAAATTCAAGGTACTGCGTAGCCTAGTGGTTAGCGTGGTAGTCTCATAGCCAGAAGGTTATTGGATCAATGCTTGCCTGGATTGTTGTATTTTTCTTTTTTTGGATTATTTTAAAAATTTTTTTTTTTATTTTGTTTAAATTTTGTGTTTTATTTTTTTTTAATATATAACTGATAAATGTTATATAAAAGTTTAAAGAAAATTTCCAAAAAAATATTCTTATAATAGTTTGGAAAAATTCGCAAAAATTTTAAGTACATAAATATGTATGTAGTATGTATATTTTTTTTAAAGCTTACTGAGTAATTTTTTTAAGCTTTCTATATGAATTTAATAATATTCAAAACTGTAGAATAAATAGAAATAAATTTTAAACGCATAATTATTATATCATGGGGGTAAACTTACAAAAATTAATTTCTCAAATAAAGAAAAGGTTTAGTCAAAAACAAAATAATAATTTATGTATGTAAAAATATGTGCATGAATGTATATATGAATATATGTGTGTATGTATGTATATATGAATGGATTAGAATTGAAGATTTTAAAATTTTTCGTTCCAACATATGAACGTATGTACATATGAATGTATTAGAATCGAAAATTTTGAAATTTTGCTGTTGGAAAAATTATAAATAAAATTATAAATGCAAATATACATAATTATGAATAGATACCTGTTTTTTTTAAACTGTGGGTAAACATATAGGATTGAATTTTAAACATAAAGAAAAGGTTTAGTCAAAAACAAAATAATAATTTATGTATGTAAAAATATGTGTATGAATGTATATATGAATATATGTGTGTATGTATGTATATATGAATGTATTGGAATTTAGCATTTTTTACAGGTTTTCGCTCGAACAATAAAAATAAAATTTTAGGTAGATACATACGTACATAAATTGTGTATGTATATTTTTTTAAAGCTTGCTGACGAAACATAATATTCAAAACAATAACAAATGAAGCATTAATATTCAGTTGCCACAAAACATCTGATGTCTTTTATAAAATCTGACATTTATTTAAGTTTATTTCGATTTTTCGAAATTAAAATATATGTGAGATCATTGCATTTTCAAATATTATTTATTTCTCGGTTTGTGTTTCTAATAATAAAAATAACGTAAAACGTATCATTTATTTCTTGGTTTGTGTTTCTAATTATAAAAAGTATAAAAGAAAAACGTGCTTTTGTTATACAAAAATTTTTTCAGAAAATCTTAAAATAGAGCTATTTCGGGGCTAAAAAGTTCCAATGTCAGATTTTTCTGGTACCCTAGAGGCAAAATTCTACCTAATGCCTTTTGTCCCATGTCTCTAGCCCTTCTAGAAGTACCCGTACTTTTTACCACCTGAGAAGTAGCTATATATATATAATGTAAAATATGATGGTTTTTGATGAGTTATACGATATATGAATAAAATGTAGAATTATTAAGGGAAATTCAAGGTACTGCGTAGCCTAGTGGTTAGCGTGGTAGTCTCATAGCCAGAAGGTTATTGGATCAATGCTTGCCTGGATTGTTGTATTTTTCTTTTTTTGGATTATTTTAAAAATTTTTTTTTTTATTTTGTTTAAATTTTGTGTTTTATTTTTTTTTAATATATAACTGATAAATGTTATATAAAAGTTTAAAGAAAATTTCCAAAAAAATATTCTTATAATAGTTTGGAAAAATTCGCAAAAATTTTAAGTACATAAATATGTATGTAGTATGTATATTTTTTTTAAAGCTTACTGAGTAATTTTTTTAAGCTTTCTATATGAATTTAATAATATTCAAAACTGTAGAATAAATAGAAATAAATTTTAAACGCATAATTATTATATCATGGGGGTAAACTTACAAAAATTAATTTCTCAAATAAAGAAAAGGTTTAGTCAAAAACAAAATAATAATTTATGTATGTAAAAATATGTGCATGAATGTATATATGAATATATGTGTGTATGTATGTATATATGAATGGATTAGAATTGAAGATTTTAAAATTTTTCGTTCCAACATATGAACGTATGTACATATGAATGTATTAGAATCGAAAATTTTGAAATTTTGCTGTTGGAAAAATTATAAATAAAATTATAAATGCAAATATACATAATTATGAATAGATACCTGTTTTTTTTAAACTGTGGGTAAACATATAGGATTGAATTTTAAACATAAAGAAAAGGTTTAGTCAAAAACAAAATAATAATTTATGTATGTAAAAATATGTGTATGAATGTATATATGAATATATGTGTGTATGTATGTATATATGAATGTATTGGAATTTAGCATTTTTTACAGGTTTTCGCTCGAACAATAAAAATAAAATTTTAGGTAGATACATACGTACATAAATTGTGTATGTATATTTTTTTAATGCTTGCTGACGAAACATAATATTCAAAACAATAACAAATGAAGCATTAATATTCAGTTGCCACAAAACATCTGATGTCTTTTATAAAATCTGACATTTATTTAAGTTTATTTCGATTTTTCGAAATTAAAATATATGTGAGATCATTGCATTTTCAAATATTATTTATTTCTCGGTTTGTGTTTCTAATAATAAAAATAACGTAAAACGTATCATTTATTTCTTGGTTTGTGTTTCTAATTATAAAAAGTATAAAAGAAAAACGTGCTTTTGTTATACAAAAATTTTTTCAGAAAATCTTAAAATAGAGCTATTTCGGGGCTAAAAAGTTCCAATGTCAGATTTTTCTGGTACCCTAGAGGCAAAATTCTACCTAATGCCTTTTGTCCCATGTCTCTAGCCCTTCTAGAAGTACCCGTACTTTTTACCACCTGAGAAGTAGCTATATATATATAATGTAAAATATGATGGTTTTTGATGAGTTATACGATATATGAATAAAATGTAGAATTATTAAGGGAAATTCAAGGTACTGCGTAGCCTAGTGGTTAGCGTGGTAGTCTCATAGCCAGAAGGTTATTGGATCAATGCTTGCCTGGATTGTTGTATTTTTCTTTTTTTGGATTATTTTAAAAATTTTTTTTTTTATTTTGTTTAAATTTTGTGTTTTATTTTTTTTTAATATATAACTGATAAATGTTATATAAAAGTTTAAAGAAAATTTCCAAAAAAATATTCTTATAATAGTTTGGAAAAATTCGCAAAAATTTTAAGTACATAAATATGTATGTAGTATGTATATTTTTTTTAAAGCTTACTGAGTAATTTTTTTAAGCTTTCTATATGAATTTAATAATATTCAAAACTGTAGAATAAATAGAAATAAATTTTAAACGCATAATTATTATATCATGGGGGTAAACTTACAAAAATTAATTTCTCAAATAAAGAAAAGGTTTAGTCAAAAACAAAATAATAATTTATGTATGTAAAAATATGTGCATGAATGTATATATGAATATATGTGTGTATGTATGTATATATGAATGGATTAGAATTGAAGATTTTAAAATTTTTCGTTCCAACATATGAACGTATGTACATATGAATGTATTAGAATCGAAAATTTTGAAATTTTGCTGTTGGAAAAATTATAAATAAAATTATAAATGCAAATATACATAATTATGAATAGATACCTGTTTTTTTTAAACTGTGGGTAAACATATAGGATTGAATTTTAAACATAAAGAAAAGGTTTAGTCAAAAACAAAATAATAATTTATGTATGTAAAAATATGTGTATGAATGTATATATGAATATATGTGTGTATGTATGTATATATGAATGTATTGGAATTTAGCATTTTTTACAGGTTTTCGCTCGAACAATAAAAATAAAATTTTAGGTAGATACATACGTACATAAATTGTGTATGTATATTTTTTTAAAGCTTGCTGACGAAACATAATATTCAAAACAATAACAAATGAAGCATTAATATTCAGTTGCCACAAAACATCTGATGTCTTTTATAAAATCTGACATTTATTTAAGTTTATTTCGATTTTTCGAAATTAAAATATATGTGAGATCATTGCATTTTCAAATATTATTTATTTCTCGGTTTGTGTTTCTAATAATAAAAATAACGTAAAACGTATCATTTATTTCTTGGTTTGTGTTTCTAATTATAAAAAGTATAAAAGAAAAACGTGCTTTTGTTATACAAAAATTTTTTCAGAAAATCTTAAAATAGAGCTATTTCGGGGCTAAAAAGTTCCAATGTCAGATTTTTCTGGTACCCTAGAGGCAAAATTCTACCTAATGCCTTTTGTCCCATGTCTCTAGCCCTTCTAGAAGTACCCGTACTTTTTACCACCTGAGAAGTAGCTATATATATATAATGTAAAATATGATGGTTTTTGATGAGTTATACGATATATGAATAAAATGTAGAATTATTAAGGGAAATTCAAGGTACTGCGTAGCCTAGTGGTTAGCGTGGTAGTCTCATAGCCAGAAGGTTATTGGATCAATGCTTGCCTGGATTGTTGTATTTTTCTTTTTTTGGATTATTTTAAAAATTTTTTTTTTTATTTTGTTTAAATTTTGTGTTTTATTTTTTTTTAATATATAACTGATAAATGTTATATAAAAGTTTAAAGAAAATTTCCAAAAAAATATTCTTATAATAGTTTGGAAAAATTCGCAAAAATTTTAAGTACATAAATATGTATGTAGTATGTATATTTTTTTTAAAGCTTACTGAGTAATTTTTTTAAGCTTTCTATATGAATTTAATAATATTCAAAACTGTAGAATAAATAGAAATAAATTTTAAACGCATAATTATTATATCATGGGGGTAAACTTACAAAAATTAATTTCTCAAATAAAGAAAAGGTTTAGTCAAAAACAAAATAATAATTTATGTATGTAAAAATATGTGCATGAATGTATATATGAATATATGTGTGTATGTATGTATATATGAATGGATTAGAATTGAAGATTTTAAAATTTTTCGTTCCAACATATGAACGTATGTACATATGAATGTATTAGAATCGAAAATTTTGAAATTTTGCTGTTGGAAAAATTATAAATAAAATTATAAATGCAAATATACATAATTATGAATAGATACCTGTTTTTTTTAAACTGTGGGTAAACATATAGGATTGAATTTTAAACATAAAGAAAAGGTTTAGTCAAAAACAAAATAATAATTTATGTATGTAAAAATATGTGTATGAATGTATATATGAATATATGTGTGTATGTATGTATATATGAATGTATTGGAATTTAGCATTTTTTACAGGTTTTCGCTCGAACAATAAAAATAAAATTTTAGGTAGATACATACGTACATAAATTGTGTATGTATATTTTTTTAAAGCTTGCTGACGAAACATAATATTCAAAACAATAACAAATGAAGCATTAATATTCAGTTGCCACAAAACATCTGATGTCTTTTATAAAATCTGACATTTATTTAAGTTTATTTCGATTTTTCGAAATTAAAATATATGTGAGATCATTGCATTTTCAAATATTATTTATTTCTCGGTTTGTGTTTCTAATAATAAAAATAACGTAAAACGTATCATTTATTTCTTGGTTTGTGTTTCTAATTATAAAAAGTATAAAAGAAAAACGTGCTTTTGTTATACAAAAATTTTTTCAGAAAATCTTAAAATAGAGCTATTTCGGGGCTAAAAAGTTCCAATGTCAGATTTTTCTGGTACCCTAGAGGCAAAATTCTACCTAATGCCTTTTGTCCCATGTCTCTAGCCCTTCTAGAAGTACCCGTACTTTTTACCACCTGAGAAGTAGCTATATATATATAATGTAAAATATGATGGTTTTTGATGAGTTATACGATATATGAATAAAATGTAGAATTATTAAGGGAAATTCAAGGTACTGCGTAGCCTAGTGGTTAGCGTGGTAGTCTCATAGCCAGAAGGTTATTGGATCAATGCTTGCCTGGATTGTTGTATTTTTCTTTTTTTGGATTATTTTAAAAATTTTTTTTTTTATTTTGTTTAAATTTTGTGTTTTATTTTTTTTTAATATATAACTGATAAATGTTATATAAAAGTTTAAAGAAAATTTCCAAAAAAATATTCTTATAATAGTTTGGAAAAATTCGCAAAAATTTTAAGTACATAAATATGTATGTAGTATGTATATTTTTTTTAAAGCTTACTGAGTAATTTTTTTAAGCTTTCTATATGAATTTAATAATATTCAAAACTGTAGAATAAATAGAAATAAATTTTAAACGCATAATTATTATATCATGGGGGTAAACTTACAAAAATTAATTTCTCAAATAAAGAAAAGGTTTAGTCAAAAACAAAATAATAATTTATGTATGTAAAAATATGTGCATGAATGTATATATGAATATATGTGTGTATGTATGTATATATGAATGGATTAGAATTGAAGATTTTAAAATTTTTCGTTCCAACATATGAACGTATGTACATATGAATGTATTAGAATCGAAAATTTTGAAATTTTGCTGTTGGAAAAATTATAAATAAAATTATAAATGCAAATATACATAATTATGAATAGATACCTGTTTTTTTTAAACTGTGGGTAAACATATAGGATTGAATTTTAAACATAAAGAAAAGGTTTAGTCAAAAACAAAATAATAATTTATGTATGTAAAAATATGTGTATGAATGTATATATGAATATATGTGTGTATGTATGTATATATGAATGTATTGGAATTTAGCATTTTTTACAGGTTTTCGCTCGAACAATAAAAATAAAATTTTAGGTAGATACATACGTACATAAATTGTGTATGTATATTTTTTTAAAGCTTGCTGACGAAACATAATATTCAAAACAATAACAAATGAAGCATTAATATTCAGTTGCCACAAAACATCTGATGTCTTTTATAAAATCTGACATTTATTTAAGTTTATTTCGATTTTTCGAAATTAAAATATATGTGAGATCATTGCATTTTCAAATATTATTTATTTCTCGGTTTGTGTTTCTAATAATAAAAATAACGTAAAACGTATCATTTATTTCTTGGTTTGTGTTTCTAATTATAAAAAGTATAAAAGAAAAACGTGCTTTTGTTATACAAAAATTTTTTCAGAAAATCTTAAAATAGAGCTATTTCGGGGCTAAAAAGTTCCAATGTCAGATTTTTCTGGTACCCTAGAGGCAAAATTCTACCTAATGCCTTTTGTCCCATGTCTCTAGCCCTTCTAGAAGTACCCGTACTTTTTACCACCTGAGAAGTAGCTATATATATATAATGTAAAATATGATGGTTTTTGATGAGTTATACGATATATGAATAAAATGTAGAATTATTAAGGGAAATTCAAGGTACTGCGTAGCCTAGTGGTTAGCGTGGTAGTCTCATAGCCAGAAGGTTATTGGATCAATGCTTGCCTGGATTGTTGTATTTTTCTTTTTTTGGATTATTTTAAAAATTTTTTTTTTTATTTTGTTTAAATTTTGTGTTTTATTTTTTTTTAATATATAACTGATAAATGTTATATAAAAGTTTAAAGAAAATTTCCAAAAAAATATTCTTATAATAGTTTGGAAAAATTCGCAAAAATTTTAAGTACATAAATATGTATGTAGTATGTATATTTTTTTTAAAGCTTACTGAGTAATTTTTTTAAGCTTTCTATATGAATTTAATAATATTCAAAACTGTAGAATAAATAGAAATAAATTTTAAACGCATAATTATTATATCATGGGGGTAAACTTACAAAAATTAATTTCTCAAATAAAGAAAAGGTTTAGTCAAAAACAAAATAATAATTTATGTATGTAAAAATATGTGCATGAATGTATATATGAATATATGTGTGTATGTATGTATATATGAATGGATTAGAATTGAAGATTTTAAAATTTTTCGTTCCAACATATGAACGTATGTACATATGAATGTATTAGAATCGAAAATTTTGAAATTTTGCTGTTGGAAAAATTATAAATAAAATTATAAATGCAAATATACATAATTATGAATAGATACCTGTTTTTTTTAAACTGTGGGTAAACATATAGGATTGAATTTTAAACATAAAGAAAAGGTTTAGTCAAAAACAAAATAATAATTTATGTATGTAAAAATATGTGTATGAATGTATATATGAATATATGTGTGTATGTATGTATATATGAATGTATTGGAATTTAGCATTTTTTACAGGTTTTCGCTCGAACAATAAAAATAAAATTTTAGGTAGATACATACGTACATAAATTGTGTATGTATATTTTTTTAAAGCTTGCTGACGAAACATAATATTCAAAACAATAACAAATGAAGCATTAATATTCAGTTGCCACAAAACATCTGATGTCTTTTATAAAATCTGACATTTATTTAAGTTTATTTCGATTTTTCGAAATTAAAATATATGTGAGATCATTGCATTTTCAAATATTATTTATTTCTCGGTTTGTGTTTCTAATAATAAAAATAACGTAAAACGTATCATTTATTTCTTGGTTTGTGTTTCTAATTATAAAAAGTATAAAAGAAAAACGTGCTTTTGTTATACAAAAATTTTTTCAGAAAATCTTAAAATAGAGCTATTTCGGGGCTAAAAAGTTCCAATGTCAGATTTTTCTGGTACCCTAGAGGCAAAATTCTACCTAATGCCTTTTGTCCCATGTCTCTAGCCCTTCTAGAAGTACCCGTACTTTTTACCACCTGAGAAGTAGCTATATATATATAATGTAAAATATGATGGTTTTTGATGAGTTATACGATATATGAATAAAATGTAGAATTATTAAGGGAAATTCAAGGTACTGCGTAGCCTAGTGGTTAGCGTGGTAGTCTCATAGCCAGAAGGTTATTGGATCAATGCTTGCCTGGATTGTTGTATTTTTCTTTTTTTGGATTATTTTAAAAATTTTTTTTTTTATTTTGTTTAAATTTTGTGTTTTATTTTTTTTTAATATATAACTGATAAATGTTATATAAAAGTTTAAAGAAAATTTCCAAAAAAATATTCTTATAATAGTTTGGAAAAATTCGCAAAAATTTTAAGTACATAAATATGTATGTAGTATGTATATTTTTTTTAAAGCTTACTGAGTAATTTTTTTAAGCTTTCTATATGAATTTAATAATATTCAAAACTGTAGAATAAATAGAAATAAATTTTAAACGCATAATTATTATATCATGGGGGTAAACTTACAAAAATTAATTTCTCAAATAAAGAAAAGGTTTAGTCAAAAACAAAATAATAATTTATGTATGTAAAAATATGTGCATGAATGTATATATGAATATATGTGTGTATGTATGTATATATGAATGGATTAGAATTGAAGATTTTAAAATTTTTCGTTCCAACATATGAACGTATGTACATATGAATGTATTAGAATCGAAAATTTTGAAATTTTGCTGTTGGAAAAATTATAAATAAAATTATAAATGCAAATATACATAATTATGAATAGATACCTGTTTTTTT
Organism: Condylostylus longicornis; assembly: GCF_029603195.1. Lineage (NCBI taxonomy): Eukaryota > Metazoa > Arthropoda > Insecta > Diptera > Dolichopodidae > Condylostylus > Condylostylus longicornis. The sequence continues at coordinate 52,796 of NW_026578302.1, read as the reverse complement.
TAAACTGTGGGTAAACATATAGGATTGAATTTTAAACATAAAGAAAAGGTTTAGTCAAAAACAAAATAATAATTTATGTATGTAAAAATATGTGTATGAATGTATATATGAATATATGTGTGTATGTATGTATATATGAATGTATTGGAATTTAGCATTTTTTACAGGTTTTCGCTCGAACAATAAAAATAAAATTTTAGGTAGATACATACGTACATAAATTGTGTATGTATATTTTTTTAAAGCTTGCTGACGAAACATAATATTCAAAACAATAACAAATGAAGCATTAATATTCAGTTGCCACAAAACATCTGATGTCTTTTATAAAATCTGACATTTATTTAAGTTTATTTCGATTTTTCGAAATTAAAATATATGTGAGATCATTGCATTTTCAAATATTATTTATTTCTCGGTTTGTGTTTCTAATAATAAAAATAACGTAAAACGTATCATTTATTTCTTGGTTTGTGTTTCTAATTATAAAAAGTATAAAAGAAAAACGTGCTTTTGTTATACAAAAATTTTTTCAGAAAATCTTAAAATAGAGCTATTTCGGGGCTAAAAAGTTCCAATGTCAGATTTTTCTGGTACCCTAGAGGCAAAATTCTACCTAATGCCTTTTGTCCCATGTCTCTAGCCCTTCTAGAAGTACCCGTACTTTTTACCACCTGAGAAGTAGCTATATATATATAATGTAAAATATGATGGTTTTTGATGAGTTATACGATATATGAATAAAATGTAGAATTATTAAGGGAAATTCAAGGTACTGCGTAGCCTAGTGGTTAGCGTGGTAGTCTCATAGCCAGAAGGTTATTGGATCAATGCTTGCCTGGATTGTTGTATTTTTCTTTTTTTGGATTATTTTAAAAATTTTTTTTTTTATTTTGTTTAAATTTTGTGTTTTATTTTTTTTTAATATATAACTGATAAATGTTATATAAAAGTTTAAAGAAAATTTCCAAAAAAATATTCTTATAATAGTTTGGAAAAATTCGCAAAAATTTTAAGTACATAAATATGTATGTAGTATGTATATTTTTTTTAAAGCTTACTGAGTAATTTTTTTAAGCTTTCTATATGAATTTAATAATATTCAAAACTGTAGAATAAATAGAAATAAATTTTAAACGCATAATTATTATATCATGGGGGTAAACTTACAAAAATTAATTTCTCAAATAAAGAAAAGGTTTAGTCAAAAACAAAATAATAATTTATGTATGTAAAAATATGTGCATGAATGTATATATGAATATATGTGTGTATGTATGTATATATGAATGGATTAGAATTGAAGATTTTAAAATTTTTCGTTCCAACATATGAACGTATGTACATATGAATGTATTAGAATCGAAAATTTTGAAATTTTGCTGTTGGAAAAATTATAAATAAAATTATAAATGCAAATATACATAATTATGAATAGATACCTGTTTTTTTTAAACTGTGGGTAAACATATAGGATTGAATTTTAAACATAAAGAAAAGGTTTAGTCAAAAACAAAATAATAATTTATGTATGTAAAAATATGTGTATGAATGTATATATGAATATATGTGTGTATGTATGTATATATGAATGTATTGGAATTTAGCATTTTTTACAGGTTTTCGCTCGAACAATAAAAATAAAATTTTAGGTAGATACATACGTACATAAATTGTGTATGTATATTTTTTTAAAGCTTGCTGACGAAACATAATATTCAAAACAATAACAAATGAAGCATTAATATTCAGTTGCCACAAAACATCTGATGTCTTTTATAAAATCTGACATTTATTTAAGTTTATTTCGATTTTTCGAAATTAAAATATATGTGAGATCATTGCATTTTCAAATATTATTTATTTCTCGGTTTGTGTTTCTAATAATAAAAATAACGTAAAACGTATCATTTATTTCTTGGTTTGTGTTTCTAATTATAAAAAGTATAAAAGAAAAACGTGCTTTTGTTATACAAAAATTTTTTCAGAAAATCTTAAAATAGAGCTATTTCGGGGCTAAAAAGTTCCAATGTCAGATTTTTCTGGTACCCTAGAGGCAAAATTCTACCTAATGCCTTTTGTCCCATGTCTCTAGCCCTTCTAGAAGTACCCGTACTTTTTACCACCTGAGAAGTAGCTATATATATATAATGTAAAATATGATGGTTTTTGATGAGTTATACGATATATGAATAAAATGTAGAATTATTAAGGGAAATTCAAGGTACTGCGTAGCCTAGTGGTTAGCGTGGTAGTCTCATAGCCAGAAGGTTATTGGATCAATGCTTGCCTGGATTGTTGTATTTTTCTTTTTTTGGATTATTTTAAAAATTTTTTTTTTTATTTTGTTTAAATTTTGTGTTTTATTTTTTTTTAATATATAACTGATAAATGTTATATAAAAGTTTAAAGAAAATTTCCAAAAAAATATTCTTATAATAGTTTGGAAAAATTCGCAAAAATTTTAAGTACATAAATATGTATGTAGTATGTATATTTTTTTTAAAGCTTACTGAGTAATTTTTTTAAGCTTTCTATATGAATTTAATAATATTCAAAACTGTAGAATAAATAGAAATAAATTTTAAACGCATAATTATTATATCATGGGGGTAAACTTACAAAAATTAATTTCTCAAATAAAGAAAAGGTTTAGTCAAAAACAAAATAATAATTTATGTATGTAAAAATATGTGCATGAATGTATATATGAATATATGTGTGTATGTATGTATATATGAATGGATTAGAATTGAAGATTTTAAAATTTTTCGTTCCAACATATGAACGTATGTACATATGAATGTATTAGAATCGAAAATTTTGAAATTTTGCTGTTGGAAAAATTATAAATAAAATTATAAATGCAAATATACATAATTATGAATAGATACCTGTTTTTTTTAAACTGTGGGTAAACATATAGGATTGAATTTTAAACATAAAGAAAAGGTTTAGTCAAAAACAAAATAATAATTTATGTATGTAAAAATATGTGTATGAATGTATATATGAATATATGTGTGTATGTATGTATATATGAATGTATTGGAATTTAGCATTTTTTACAGGTTTTCGCTCGAACAATAAAAATAAAATTTTAGGTAGATACATACGTACATAAATTGTGTATGTATATTTTTTTAAAGCTTGCTGACGAAACATAATATTCAAAACAATAACAAATGAAGCATTAATATTCAGTTGCCACAAAACATCTGATGTCTTTTATAAAATCTGACATTTATTTAAGTTTATTTCGATTTTTCGAAATTAAAATATATGTGAGATCATTGCATTTTCAAATATTATTTATTTCTCGGTTTGTGTTTCTAATAATAAAAATAACGTAAAACGTATCATTTATTTCTTGGTTTGTGTTTCTAATTATAAAAAGTATAAAAGAAAAACGTGCTTTTGTTATACAAAAATTTTTTCAGAAAATCTTAAAATAGAGCTATTTCGGGGCTAAAAAGTTCCAATGTCAGATTTTTCTGGTACCCTAGAGGCAAAATTCTACCTAATGCCTTTTGTCCCATGTCTCTAGCCCTTCTAGAAGTACCCGTACTTTTTACCACCTGAGAAGTAGATATATATATATAACTAGTCGTGTGTGCTTGCATTGCAAGCCTTGCAAGTATGATGCCTGTAGTTTTGAAATTGTGTTCTATTCTGTGGCTGAGATATTTTAAGTTTACTTTATTTCTTCAAAAACACACCCATAATATACATATAGATATGTTTTTTCCTGATAAATAATAAGATAAAACTTAAAACTTAAAATAAAAAAGTTCTGAGAAATAATTACCCAAAAATACATAATTAAACAAATAATTAGTTCCTTTGAAATCTAATACCTTTTGAGTAATTTATTTTAAAACTTCACTTTGAGTTATGTCGCATAAAATCGTAAAATACCTTCTACAATAAACACTTTTAGCCATAAATTATTGTTAATTATAAACTACAATTCATGCACGTATGTATTTGGAGTTTATAATACATGCGAATAAAACGCGTGACTGTAGAATGAGTTAACACCAATACTAACGTATATAGGGTAATACGTATTGCATACGATTTCTATGCGAAAAGTCTCAGGTTCGAACCCTGCAAAATGCGATTTGCCAGATCAACTTTTTTTATTGATAATTTTATTTTTTTTTTAAATAAAATTAAAAAACCTTCACCCTTACCAAATCAATATCAGCGAGTTTCCGTTCTAAAAATTTTACCCTACTTGTAAAAAGTTTAATGCAATAGAATAACATTTTCTTATAAAATTTTACCCTAAAAATATATTGTCAAGGAGTTTAATGTAAACTTATGTTTTGCTTTCTAATACATGTTGCAACAGATCCCGAAAAGAATGCACAACTAAATTCATATGTACACACTTATTATAAAACAATGTAGATTTTATTAAAACAACTTTCTTAAGAAAGTTTTCATTTTTTGTTATAACTCACACTTCCAAAAATGAATTTATATACAATATTAATACTTCCAAAAGTAAGTAAAAAATTACCCCTACAGGATGTAAAACCATTTTGTAAAAAACGGTTACAAAACATCTTGGGAGGGGGTGAAGGGGGAGGGCGGGTGGAATTCTTGCTTTTTCTGGGACCCTGGAGGCAAAACTCTATCTAATGCCTTTTGTTCCATGTCTCTAGCCCTTCTAGAAGTACCCGTACTTTTTACCACCTGAGAAGTAGCTATATATATATAATGTAAAATATGATGGTTTTTGATGAGTTATACGATATATGAATAAAATATAGAATTATTAAGGGAAATTCAAGGTACTGCGTAGCCTAGTGGTTAGCGTGGTAGTCTCATAGCCAGAAGGTTATTGGATCAATGCTTGCCTGGATGTTGTATTTTTCTTTTTTTGGATTATTTTAAAAATTTTTTTTTTTATTTTGTTTAAATTTTGTGTTTTATTTTTTTTTAATATATAACTGATAAATGTTATATAAAAGTTTAAAGAAAATTTCCAAAAAAATATTCTTATAATAGTTTGGAAAAATTCGCAAAAATTTTATGTAGTATGTATATTTTTTTTAAAGCTTACTGAGGAATTTTTTTTAAGCTTTCTATATGAATTTAATAATATTCAAAACTGTAGAATAAATAGAAATAAATTTTAAACGCATAATTATTATATCATGGGGGTAAAGTTACAAAAATTAATTTCTCAAATAAGGAAAAGGTTTAGTCAAAAACAAAATAATAATTTATGTATGTAAAAATATATGTAAGTATGTATATATGAATACATGTGTGTATGTATATATGAATGGATTAGAATTGAAGATTTTAAAATTTTTCGTTCCAACATATGAACGTATGTACATATGAATGTATTAGAATCGAAAATTTTGAAATTTTGCTGTTGGAAAAATTATAAATAAAATTATTAACACAAACACACGTTTTTATGAATGTATACCTAGTTTTTTTAAAACTGCGGGTGAACATATAGAAATAAATTTCTCAAATAAAGAAAAGGTTTAGGTTAAAATAAAATAATAATTGTATTCAAATATATATATGTACATATGAATGTAATTTTTTTAAATAAAGAAAAGGTTTAGGCAAAAACAAAATAATAATTTTATTCAAATATATGTATGTATATATAAATGTATTAAAATTTAGCATTTTACAGTTTTCCGTTTGGAACAATAAAAATAAAATTCTAACTACATACGTACATAAATATATTCTGTATGTACATATATTTTTTTAAAGCTTGCTGACAAAACGTAATGTTCAAAACAATAACAAATGAAATATTAATATTCAGATGTCACAAAACATCTGATGTCTGATAAAAGCTGACATTTATTTACGTTAAGATTAATTCGTTTATCCGCAACAAAAATATGTGAGATCATTATATTTTCAAATATTATTTATTTCTCGGTTTGTGTTTTTAATAATAAAAATAACGTAAAACGTATCATTTATTTCTTGGTTTGTGTTTCTAATTATAAAAAGTATAAAAGAAAAACGTGCTTTTGTTATACAAAAATTTTTTCAGAAAATCTTAAAATAGAGCTATTTCGGGGCTAAAAAGTTCCAATGTCAGATTTTTCTGGGACCCTGGAGGCAAAACTCTATCTAATGCCTTTTGTTCCATGTCTCTAGCCCTTCTAGAAGTACCCGTACTTTTTACCACCTGAGAAGTAGCTATATATATATAATGTAAAATATGATGGTTTTTGATGAGTTATACGATATATGAATAAAATATAGAATTATTAAGGGAAATTCAAGGTACTGCGTAGCCTAGTGGTTAGCGTGGTAGTCTCATAGCCAGAAGGTTATTGGATCAATGCTTGCCTGGATGTTGTATTTTTCTTTTTTTGGATTATTTTAAAAATTTTTTTTTTTATTTTGTTTAAATTTTGTGTTTTATTTTTTTTTAATATATAACTGATAAATGTTATATAAAAGTTTAAAGAAAATTTCCAAAAAAATATTCTTATAATAGTTTGGAAAAATTCGCAAAAATTTTATGTAGTATGTATATTTTTTTTAAAGCTTACTGAGGAATTTTTTTTAAGCTTTCTATATGAATTTAATAATATTCAAAACTGTAGAATAAATAGAAATAAATTTTAAACGCATAATTATTATATCATGGGGGTAAAGTTACAAAAATTAATTTCTCAAATAAGGAAAAGGTTTAGTCAAAAACAAAATAATAATTTATGTATGTAAAAATATATGTAAGTATGTATATATGAATACATGTGTGTATGTATATATGAATGGATTAGAATTGAAGATTTTAAAATTTTTCGTTCCAACATATGAACGTATGTACATATGAATGTATTAGAATCGAAAATTTTGAAATTTTGCTGTTGGAAAAATTATAAATAAAATTATTAACACAAACACACGTTTTTATGAATGTATACCTAGTTTTTTTAAAACTGCGGGTGAACATATAGAAATAAATTTCTCAAATAAAGAAAAGGTTTAGGTTAAAATAAAATAATAATTGTATTCAAATATATATATGTACATATGAATGTAATTTTTTTAAATAAAGAAAAGGTTTAGGCAAAAACAAAATAATAATTTTATTCAAATATATGTATGTATATATAAATGTATTAAAATTTAGCATTTTACAGTTTTCCGTTTGGAACAATAAAAATAAAATTCTAACTACATACGTACATAAATATATTCTGTATGTACATATATTTTTTTAAAGCTTGCTGACAAAACGTAATGTTCAAAACAATAACAAATGAAATATTAATATTCAGATGTCACAAAACATCTGATGTCTGATAAAAGCTGACATTTATTTACGTTAAGATTAATTCGTTTATCCGCAACAAAAATATGTGAGATCATTATATTTTCAAATATTATTTATTTCTCGGTTTGTGTTTTTAATAATAAAAATAACGTAAAACGTATCATTTATTTCTTGGTTTGTGTTTCTAATTATAAAAAGTATAAAAGAAAAACGTGCTTTTGTTATACAAAAATTTTTTCAGAAAATCTTAAAATAGAGCTATTTCGGGGCTAAAAAGTTCCAATGTCAGATTTTTCTGGGACCCTGGAGGCAAAACTCTATCTAATGCCTTTTGTTCCATGTCTCTAGCCCTTCTAGAAGTACCCGTACTTTTTACCACCTGAGAAGTAGCTATATATATATAATGTAAAATATGATGGTTTTTGATGAGTTATACGATATATGAATAAAATATAGAATTATTAAGGGAAATTCAAGGTACTGCGTAGCCTAGTGGTTAGCGTGGTAGTCTCATAGCCAGAAGGTTATTGGATCAATGCTTGCCTGGATGTTGTATTTTTCTTTTTTTGGATTATTTTAAAAATTTTTTTTTTTATTTTGTTTAAATTTTGTGTTTTATTTTTTTTTAATATATAACTGATAAATGTTATATAAAAGTTTAAAGAAAATTTCCAAAAAAATATTCTTATAATAGTTTGGAAAAATTCGCAAAAATTTTATGTAGTATGTATATTTTTTTTAAAGCTTACTGAGGAATTTTTTTTAAGCTTTCTATATGAATTTAATAATATTCAAAACTGTAGAATAAATAGAAATAAATTTTAAACGCATAATTATTATATCATGGGGGTAAAGTTACAAAAATTAATTTCTCAAATAAGGAAAAGGTTTAGTCAAAAACAAAATAATAATTTATGTATGTAAAAATATATGTAAGTATGTATATATGAATACATGTGTGTATGTATATATGAATGGATTAGAATTGAAGATTTTAAAATTTTTCGTTCCAACATATGAACGTATGTACATATGAATGTATTAGAATCGAAAATTTTGAAATTTTGCTGTTGGAAAAATTATAAATAAAATTATTAACACAAACACACGTTTTTATGAATGTATACCTAGTTTTTTTAAAACTGCGGGTGAACATATAGAAATAAATTTCTCAAATAAAGAAAAGGTTTAGGTTAAAATAAAATAATAATTGTATTCAAATATATATATGTACATATGAATGTAATTTTTTTAAATAAAGAAAAGGTTTAGGCAAAAACAAAATAATAATTTTATTCAAATATATGTATGTATATATAAATGTATTAAAATTTAGCATTTTACAGTTTTCCGTTTGGAACAATAAAAATAAAATTCTAACTACATACGTACATAAATATATTCTGTATGTACATATATTTTTTTAAAGCTTGCTGACAAAACGTAATGTTCAAAACAATAACAAATGAAATATTAATATTCAGATGTCACAAAACATCTGATGTCTGATAAAAGCTGACATTTATTTACGTTAAGATTAATTCGTTTATCCGCAACAAAAATATGTGAGATCATTATATTTTCAAATATTATTTATTTCTCGGTTTGTGTTTTTAATAATAAAAATAACGTAAAACGTATCATTTATTTCTTGGTTTGTGTTTCTAATTATAAAAAGTATAAAAGAAAAACGTGCTTTTGTTATACAAAAATTTTTTCAGAAAATCTTAAAATAGAGCTATTTCGGGGCTAAAAAGTTCCAATGTCAGATTTTTCTGGGACCCTGGAGGCAAAACTCTATCTAATGCCTTTTGTTCCATGTCTCTAGCCCTTCTAGAAGTACCCGTACTTTTTACCACCTGAGAAGTAGCTATATATATATAATGTAAAATATGATGGTTTTTGATGAGTTATACGATATATGAATAAAATATAGAATTATTAAGGGAAATTCAAGGTACTGCGTAGCCTAGTGGTTAGCGTGGTAGTCTCATAGCCAGAAGGTTATTGGATCAATGCTTGCCTGGATGTTGTATTTTTCTTTTTTTGGATTATTTTAAAAATTTTTTTTTTTATTTTGTTTAAATTTTGTGTTTTATTTTTTTTTAATATATAACTGATAAATGTTATATAAAAGTTTAAAGAAAATTTCCAAAAAAATATTCTTATAATAGTTTGGAAAAATTCGCAAAAATTTTATGTAGTATGTATATTTTTTTTAAAGCTTACTGAGGAATTTTTTTTAAGCTTTCTATATGAATTTAATAATATTCAAAACTGTAGAATAAATAGAAATAAATTTTAAACGCATAATTATTATATCATGGGGGTAAAGTTACAAAAATTAATTTCTCAAATAAGGAAAAGGTTTAGTCAAAAACAAAATAATAATTTATGTATGTAAAAATATATGTAAGTATGTATATATGAATACATGTGTGTATGTATATATGAATGGATTAGAATTGAAGATTTTAAAATTTTTCGTTCCAACATATGAACGTATGTACATATGAATGTATTAGAATCGAAAATTTTGAAATTTTGCTGTTGGAAAAATTATAAATAAAATTATTAACACAAACACACGTTTTTATGAATGTATACCTAGTTTTTTTAAAACTGCGGGTGAACATATAGAAATAAATTTCTCAAATAAAGAAAAGGTTTAGGTTAAAATAAAATAATAATTGTATTCAAATATATATATGTACATATGAATGTAATTTTTTTAAATAAAGAAAAGGTTTAGGCAAAAACAAAATAATAATTTTATTCAAATATATGTATGTATATATAAATGTATTAAAATTTAGCATTTTACAGTTTTCCGTTTGGAACAATAAAAATAAAATTCTAACTACATACGTACATAAATATATTCTGTATGTACATATATTTTTTTAAAGCTTGCTGACGAAACGTAATGTTCAAAACAATAACAAATGAAATATTAATATTCAGATGTCACAAAACATCTGATGTCTGATAAAAGCTGACATTTATTTACGTTAAGATTAATTCGTTTATCCGCAACAAAAATATGTGAGATCATTATATTTTCAAATATTATTTATTTCTCGGTTTGTGTTTTTAATAATAAAAATAACGTAAAACGTATCATTTATTTCTTGGTTTGTGTTTCTAATTATAAAAAGTATAAAAGAAAAACGTGCTTTTGTTATACAAAAATTTTTTCAGAAAATCTTAAAATAGAGCTATTTCGGGGCTAAAAAGTTCCAATGTCAGATTTTTCTGGGACCCTGGAGGCAAAACTCTATCTAATGCCTTTTGTTCCATGTCTCTAGCCCTTCTAGAAGTACCCGTACTTTTTACCACCTGAGAAGTAGCTATATATATATAATGTAAAATATGATGGTTTTTGATGAGTTATACGATATATGAATAAAATATAGAATTATTAAGGGAAATTCAAGGTACTGCGTAGCCTAGTGGTTAGCGTGGTAGTCTCATAGCCAGAAGGTTATTGGATCAATGCTTGCCTGGATGTTGTATTTTTCTTTTTTTGGATTATTTTAAAAATTTTTTTTTTTATTTTGTTTAAATTTTGTGTTTTATTTTTTTTTAATATATAACTGATAAATGTTATATAAAAGTTTAAAGAAAATTTCCAAAAAAATATTCTTATAATAGTTTGGAAAAATTCGCAAAAATTTTATGTAGTATGTATATTTTTTTTAAAGCTTACTGAGGAATTTTTTTTAAGCTTTCTATATGAATTTAATAATATTCAAAACTGTAGAATAAATAGAAATAAATTTTAAACGCATAATTATTATATCATGGGGGTAAAGTTACAAAAATTAATTTCTCAAATAAGGAAAAGGTTTAGTCAAAAACAAAATAATAATTTATGTATGTAAAAATATATGTAAGTATGTATATATGAATACATGTGTGTATGTATATATGAATGGATTAGAATTGAAGATTTTAAAATTTTTCGTTCCAACATATGAACGTATGTACATATGAATGTATTAGAATCGAAAATTTTGAAATTTTGCTGTTGGAAAAATTATAAATAAAATTATTAACACAAACACACGTTTTTATGAATGTATACCTAGTTTTTTTAAAACTGCGGGTGAACATATAGAAATAAATTTCTCAAATAAAGAAAAGGTTTAGGTTAAAATAAAATAATAATTGTATTCAAATATATATATGTACATATGAATGTAATTTTTTTAAATAAAGAAAAGGCTTAGGCAAAAACAAAATAATAATTTTATTCAAATATATGTATGTATATATAAATGTATTAAAATTTAGCATTTTACAGTTTTCCGTTTGGAACAATAAAAATAAAATTCTAACTACATACGTACATAAATATATTCTGTATGTACATATATTTTTTTAAAGCTTGCTGACGAAACGTAATGTTCAAAACAATAACAAATGAAATATTAATATTCAGATGTCACAAAACATCTGATGTCTGATAAAAGCTGACATTTATTTACGTTAAGATTAATTCGTTTATCCGCAACAAAAATATGTGAGATCATTATATTTTCAAATATTATTTATTTCTCGGTTTGTGTTTTTAATAATAAAAATAACGTAAAACGTATCATTTATTTCTTGGTTTGTGTTTCTAATTATAAAAAGTATAAAAGAAAAACGTGCTTTTGTTATACAAAAATTTTTTCAGAAAATCTTAAAATAGAGCTATTTCGGGGCTAAAAAGTTCCAATGTCAGATTTTTCTGGGACCCTGGAGGCAAAACTCTATCTAATGCCTTTTGTTCCATGTCTCTAGCCCTTCTAGAAGTACCCGTACTTTTTACCACCTGAGAAGTAGCTATATATATATAATGTAAAATATGATGGTTTTTGATGAGTTATACGATATATGAATAAAATATAGAATTATTAAGGGAAATTCAAGGTACTGCGTAGCCTAGTGGTTAGCGTGGTAGTCTCATAGCCAGAAGGTTATTGGATCAATGCTTGCCTGGATGTTGTATTTTTCTTTTTTTGGATTATTTTAAAAATTTTTTTTTTTATTTTGTTTAAATTTTGTGTTTTATTTTTTTTTAATATATAACTGATAAATGTTATATAAAAGTTTAAAGAAAATTTCCAAAAAAATATTCTTATAATAGTTTGGAAAAATTCGCAAAAATTTTATGTAGTATGTATATTTTTTTTAAAGCTTACTGAGGAATTTTTTTTAAGCTTTCTATATGAATTTAATAATATTCAAAACTGTAGAATAAATAGAAATAAATTTTAAACGCATAATTATTATATCATGGGGGTAAAGTTACAAAAATTAATTTCTCAAATAAGGAAAAGGTTTAGTCAAAAACAAAATAATAATTTATGTATGTAAAAATATATGTAAGTATGTATATATGAATACATGTGTGTATGTATATATGAATGGATTAGAATTGAAGATTTTAAAATTTTTCGTTCCAACATATGAACGTATGTACATATGAATGTATTAGAATCGAAAATTTTGAAATTTTGCTGTTGGAAAAATTATAAATAAAATTATTAACACAAACACACGTTTTTATGAATGTATACCTAGTTTTTTTAAAACTGCGGGTGAACATATAGAAATAAATTTCTCAAATAAAGAAAAGGTTTAGGTTAAAATAAAATAATAATTGTATTCAAATATATATATGTACATATGAATGTAATTTTTTTAAATAAAGAAAAGGTTTAGGCAAAAACAAAATAATAATTTTATTCAAATATATGTATGTATATATAAATGTATTAAAATTTAGCATTTTACAGTTTTCCGTTTGGAACAATAAAAATAAAATTCTAACTACATACGTACATAAATATATTCTGTATGTACATATATTTTTTTAAAGCTTGCTGACAAAACGTAATGTTCAAAACAATAACAAATGAAATATTAATATTCAGATGTCACAAAACATCTGATGTCTGATAAAAGCTGACATTTATTTACGTTAAGATTAATTCGTTTATCCGCAACAAAAATATGTGAGATCATTATATTTTCAAATATTATTTATTTCTCGGTTTGTGTTTTTAATAATAAAAATAACGTAAAACGTATCATTTATTTCTTGGTTTGTGTTTCTAATTATAAAAAGTATAAAAGAAAAACGTGCTTTTGTTATACAAAAATTTTTTCAGAAAATCTTAAAATAGAGCTATTTCGGGGCTAAAAAGTTCCAATGTCAGATTTTTCTGGGACCCTGGAGGCAAAACTCTATCTAATGCCTTTTGTTCCATGTCTCTAGCCCTTCTAGAAGTACCCGTACTTTTTACCACCTGAGAAGTAGCTATATATATATAATGTAAAATATGATGGTTTTTGATGAGTTATACGATATATGAATAAAATGTAGAATTATTAAGGGAAATTCAAGGTACTGCGTAGCCTAGTGGTTAGCGTGGTAGTCTCATAGCCAGAAGGTTATTGGATCAATGCTTGCCTGGATTGTTGTATTTTTCTTTTTTTGGATTATTTTAAAAATTTTTTTTTTTATTTTGTTTAAATTTTGTGTTTTATTTTTTTTTAATATATAACTGATAAATGTTATATAAAAGTTTAAAGAAAATTTCCAAAAAAATATTCTTATAATAGTTTGGAAAAATTCGCAAAAATTTTAAGTACATAAATATGTATGTAGTATGTATATTTTTTTTAAAGCTTACTGAGTAATTTTTTTAAGCTTTCTATATGAATTTAATAATATTCAAAACTGTAGAATAAATAGAAATAAATTTTAAACGCATAATTATTATATCATGGGGGTAAACTTACAAAAATTAATTTCTCAAATAAAGAAAAGGTTTAGTCAAAAACAAAATAATAATTTATGTATGTAAAAATATGTGCATGAATGTATATATGAATATATGTGTGTATGTATGTATATATGAATGGATTAGAATTGAAGATTTTAAAATTTTTCGTTCCAACATATGAACGTATGTACATATGAATGTATTAGAATCGAAAATTTTGAAATTTTGCTGTTGGAAAAATTATAAATAAAATTATAAATGCAAATATACATAATTATGAATAGATACCTGTTTTTTTTAAACTGTGGGTAAACATATAGGATTGAATTTTAAACATAAAGAAAAGGTTTAGTCAAAAACAAAATAATAATTTATGTATGTAAAAATATGTGTATGAATGTATATATGAATATATGTGTGTATGTATGTATATATGAATGTATTGGAATTTAGCATTTTTTACAGGTTTTCGCTCGAACAATAAAAATAAAATTTTAGGTAGATACATACGTACATAAATTGTGTATGTATATTTTTTTAAAGCTTGCTGACGAAACATAATATTCAAAACAATAACAAATGAAGCATTAATATTCAGTTGCCACAAAACATCTGATGTCTTTTATAAAATCTGACATTTATTTAAGTTTATTTCGATTTTTCGAAATTAAAATATATGTGAGATCATTGCATTTTCAAATATTATTTATTTCTCGGTTTGTGTTTCTAATAATAAAAATAACGTAAAACGTATCATTTATTTCTTGGTTTGTGTTTCTAATTATAAAAAGTATAAAAGAAAAACGTGCTTTTGTTATACAAAAATTTTTTCAGAAAATCTTAAAATAGAGCTATTTCGGGGCTAAAAAGTTCCAATGTCAGATTTTTCTGGTACCCTAGAGGCAAAATTCTACCTAATGCCTTTTGTCCCATGTCTCTAGCCCTTCTAGAAGTACCCGTACTTTTTACCACCTGAGAAGTAGCTATATATATATAATGTAAAATATGATGGTTTTTGATGAGTTATACGATATATGAATAAAATGTAGAATTATTAAGGGAAATTCAAGGTACTGCGTAGCCTAGTGGTTAGCGTGGTAGTCTCATAGCCAGAAGGTTATTGGATCAATGCTTGCCTGGATTGTTGTATTTTTCTTTTTTTGGATTATTTTAAAAATTTTTTTTTTTATTTTGTTTAAATTTTGTGTTTTATTTTTTTTTAATATATAACTGATAAATGTTATATAAAAGTTTAAAGAAAATTTCCAAAAAAATATTCTTATAATAGTTTGGAAAAATTCGCAAAAATTTTAAGTACATAAATATGTATGTAGTATGTATATTTTTTTTAAAGCTTACTGAGTAATTTTTTTAAGCTTTCTATATGAATTTAATAATATTCAAAACTGTAGAATAAATAGAAATAAATTTTAAACGCATAATTATTATATCATGGGGGTAAACTTACAAAAATTAATTTCTCAAATAAAGAAAAGGTTTAGTCAAAAACAAAATAATAATTTATGTATGTAAAAATATGTGCATGAATGTATATATGAATATATGTGTGTATGTATGTATATATGAATGGATTAGAATTGAAGATTTTAAAATTTTTCGTTCCAACATATGAACGTATGTACATATGAATGTATTAGAATCGAAAATTTTGAAATTTTGCTGTTGGAAAAATTATAAATAAAATTATAAATGCAAATATACATAATTATGAATAGATACCTGTTTTTTTTAAACTGTGGGTAAACATATAGGATTGAATTTTAAACATAAAGAAAAGGTTTAGTCAAAAACAAAATAATAATTTATGTATGTAAAAATATGTGTATGAATGTATATATGAATATATGTGTGTATGTATGTATATATGAATGTATTGGAATTTAGCATTTTTTACAGGTTTTCGCTCGAACAATAAAAATAAAATTTTAGGTAGATACATACGTACATAAATTGTGTATGTATATTTTTTTAAAGCTTGCTGACGAAACATAATATTCAAAACAATAACAAATGAAGCATTAATATTCAGTTGCCACAAAACATCTGATGTCTTTTATAAAATCTGACATTTATTTAAGTTTATTTCGATTTTTCGAAATTAAAATATATGTGAGATCATTATATTTTCAAATATTATTTATTTCTCGGTTTGTGTTTCTAATAATAAAAATAACGTAAAACGTATCATTTATTTCTTGGTTTGTGTTTCTAATTATAAAAAGTATAAAAGAAAAACGTGCTTTTGTTATACAAAAATTTTTTCAGAAAATCTTAAAATAGAGCTATTTCGGGGCTAAAAAGTTCCAATGTCAGATTTTTCTGGTACCCTAGAGGCAAAATTCTACCTAATGCCTTTTGTCCCATGTCTCTAGCCCTTCTAGAAGTACCCGTACTTTTTACCACCTGAGAAGTAGCTATATATATATAATGTAAAATATGATGGTTTTTGATGAGTTATACGATATATGAATAAAATGTAGAATTATTAAGGGAAATTCAAGGTACTGCGTAGCCTAGTGGTTAGCGTGGTAGTCTCATAGCCAGAAGGTTATTGGATCAATGCTTGCCTGGATTGTTGTATTTTTCTTTTTTTGGATTATTTTAAAAATTTTTTTTTTTATTTTGTTTAAATTTTGTGTTTTATTTTTTTTTAATATATAACTGATAAATGTTATATAAAAGTTTAAAGAAAATTTCCAAAAAAATATTCTTATAATAGTTTGGAAAAATTCGCAAAAATTTTAAGTACATAAATATGTATGTAGTATGTATATTTTTTTTAAAGCTTACTGAGTAATTTTTTTAAGCTTTCTATATGAATTTAATAATATTCAAAACTGTAGAATAAATAGAAATAAATTTTAAACGCATAATTATTATATCATGGGGGTAAACTTACAAAAATTAATTTCTCAAATAAAGAAAAGGTTTAGTCAAAAACAAAATAATAATTTATGTATGTAAAAATATGTGCATGAATGTATATATGAATATATGTGTGTATGTATGTATATATGAATGGATTAGAATTGAAGATTTTAAAATTTTTCGTTCCAACATATGAACGTATGTACATATGAATGTATTAGAATCGAAAATTTTGAAATTTTGCTGTTGGAAAAATTATAAATAAAATTATAAATGCAAATATACATAATTATGAATAGATACCTGTTTTTTTTAAACTGTGGGTAAACATATAGGATTGAATTTTAAACATAAAGAAAAGGTTTAGTCAAAAACAAAATAATAATTTATGTATGTAAAAATATGTGTATGAATGTATATATGAATATATGTGTGTATGTATGTATATATGAATGTATTGGAATTTAGCATTTTTTACAGGTTTTCGCTCGAACAATAAAAATAAAATTTTAGGTAGATACATACGTACATAAATTGTGTATGTATATTTTTTTAAAGCTTGCTGACGAAACATAATATTCAAAACAATAACAAATGAAGCATTAATATTCAGTTGCCACAAAACATCTGATGTCTTTTATAAAATCTGACATTTATTTAAGTTTATTTCGATTTTTCGAAATTAAAATATATGTGAGATCATTGCATTTTCAAATATTATTTATTTCTCGGTTTGTGTTTCTAATAATAAAAATAACGTAAAACGTATCATTTATTTCTTGGTTTGTGTTTCTAATTATAAAAAGTATAAAAGAAAAACGTGCTTTTGTTATACAAAAATTTTTTCAGAAAATCTTAAAATAGAGCTATTTCGGGGCTAAAAAGTTCCAATGTCAGATTTTTCTGGTACCCTAGAGGCAAAATTCTACCTAATGCCTTTTGTCCCATGTCTCTAGCCCTTCTAGAAGTACCCGTACTTTTTACCACCTGAGAAGTAGCTATATATATATAATGTAAAATATGATGGTTTTTGATGAGTTATACGATATATGAATAAAATGTAGAATTATTAAGGGAAATTCAAGGTACTGCGTAGCCTAGTGGTTAGCGTGGTAGTCTCATAGCCAGAAGGTTATTGGATCAATGCTTGCCTGGATTGTTGTATTTTTCTTTTTTTGGATTATTTTAAAAATTTTTTTTTTTATTTTGTTTAAATTTTGTGTTTTATTTTTTTTTAATATATAACTGATAAATGTTATATAAAAGTTTAAAGAAAATTTCCAAAAAAATATTCTTATAATAGTTTGGAAAAATTCGCAAAAATTTTAAGTACATAAATATGTATGTAGTATGTATATTTTTTTTAAAGCTTACTGAGTAATTTTTTTAAGCTTTCTATATGAATTTAATAATATTCAAAACTGTAGAATAAATAGAAATAAATTTTAAACGCATAATTATTATATCATGGGGGTAAACTTACAAAAATTAATTTCTCAAATAAAGAAAAGGTTTAGTCAAAAACAAAATAATAATTTATGTATGTAAAAATATGTGCATGAATGTATATATGAATATATGTGTGTATGTATGTATATATGAATGGATTAGAATTGAAGATTTTAAAATTTTTCGTTCCAACATATGAACGTATGTACATATGAATGTATTAGAATCGAAAATTTTGAAATTTTGCTGTTGGAAAAATTATAAATAAAATTATAAATGCAAATATACATAATTATGAATAGATACCTGTTTTTTTTAAACTGTGGGTAAACATATAGGATTGAATTTTAAACATAAAGAAAAGGTTTAGTCAAAAACAAAATAATAATTTATGTATGTAAAAATATGTGTATGAATGTATATATGAATATATGTGTGTATGTATGTATATATGAATGTATTGGAATTTAGCATTTTTTACAGGTTTTCGCTCGAACAATAAAAATAAAATTTTAGGTAGATACATACGTACATAAATTGTGTATGTATATTTTTTTAAAGCTTGCTGACGAAACATAATATTCAAAACAATAACAAATGAAGCATTAATATTCAGTTGCCACAAAACATCTGATGTCTTTTATAAAATCTGACATTTATTTAAGTTTATTTCGATTTTTCGAAATTAAAATATATGTGAGATCATTGCATTTTCAAATATTATTTATTTCTCGGTTTGTGTTTCTAATAATAAAAATAACGTAAAACGTATCATTTATTTCTTGGTTTGTGTTTCTAATTATAAAAAGTATAAAAGAAAAACGTGCTTTTGTTATACAAAAATTTTTTCAGAAAATCTTAAAATAGAGCTATTTCGGGGCTAAAAAGTTCCAATGTCAGATTTTTCTGGTACCCTAGAGGCAAAATTCTACCTAATGCCTTTTGTCCCATGTCTCTAGCCCTTCTAGAAGTACCCGTACTTTTTACCACCTGAGAAGTAGCTATATATATATAACTAGTCGTGTGTGCTTGCATTGCAAGCCTTGCAAGTATGATGCCTGTAGTTTTGAAATTGTGTTCTATTCTGTGGCTGAGATATTTTAAGTTTACTTTATTTCTTCAAAAACACACCCATAATATACATATAGATATGTTTTTTCCTGATAAATAATAAGATAAAACTTAAAACTTAAAATAAAAAAGTTCTGAGAAATAATTACCCAAAAATACATAATTAAACAAATAATTAGTTCCTTTGAAATCTAATACCTTTTGAGTAATTTATTTTAAAACTTCACTTTGAGTTATGTCGCATAAAATCGTAAAATACCTTCTACAATAAACACTTTTAGCCATAAATTATTGTTAATTATAAACTACAATTCATGCACGTATGTATTTGGAGTTTATAATACATGCGAATAAAACGCGTGACTGTAGAATGAGTTAACACCAATACTAACGTATATAGGGTAATACGTATTGCATACGATTTCTATGCGAAAAGTCTCAGGTTCGAACCCTGCAAAATGCGATTTGCCAGATCAACTTTTTTTATTGATAATTTTATTTTTTTTTTAAATAAAATTAAAAAACCTTCACCCTTACCAAATCAATATCAGCGAGTTTCCGTTCTAAAAATTTTACCCTACTTGTAAAAAGTTTAATGCAATAGAATAACATTTTCTTATAAAATTTTACCCTAAAAATATATTGTCAAGGAGTTTAATGTAAACTTATGTTTTGCTTTCTAATACATGTTGCAACAGATCCCGAAAAGAATGCACAACTAAATTCATATGTACACACTTATTATAAAACAATGTAGATTTTATTAAAACAACTTTCTTAAGAAAGTTTTCATTTTTTGTTATAACTCACACTTCCAAAAATGAATTTATATACAATATTAATACTTCCAAAAGTAAGTAAAAAATTACCCCTACAGGATGTAAAACCATTTTGTAAAAAACGGTTACAAAACATCTTGGGAGGGGGTGAAGGGGGAGGGCGGGTGGAATTCTTGCTTTTTCTGGGACCCTGGAGGCAAAACTCTATCTAATGCCTTTTGTTCCATGTCTCTAGCCCTTCTAGAAGTACCCGTACTTTTTACCACCTGAGAAGTAGCTATATATATATAATGTAAAATATGATGGTTTTTGATGAGTTATACGATATATGAATAAAATATAGAATTATTAAGGGAAATTCAAGGTACTGCGTAGCCTAGTGGTTAGCGTGGTAGTCTCATAGCCAGAAGGTTATTGGATCAATGCTTGCCTGGATGTTGTATTTTTCTTTTTTTGGATTATTTTAAAAATTTTTTTTTTTATTTTGTTTAAATTTTGTGTTTTATTTTTTTTTAATATATAACTGATAAATGTTATATAAAAGTTTAAAGAAAATTTCCAAAAAAATATTCTTATAATAGTTTGGAAAAATTCGCAAAAATTTTATGTAGTATGTATATTTTTTTTAAAGCTTACTGAGGAATTTTTTTTAAGCTTTCTATATGAATTTAATAATATTCAAAACTGTAGAATAAATAGAAATAAATTTTAAACGCATAATTATTATATCATGGGGGTAAAGTTACAAAAATTAATTTCTCAAATAAGGAAAAGGTTTAGTCAAAAACAAAATAATAATTTATGTATGTAAAAATATATGTAAGTATGTATATATGAATACATGTGTGTATGTATATATGAATGGATTAGAATTGAAGATTTTAAAATTTTTCGTTCCAACATATGAACGTATGTACATATGAATGTATTAGAATCGAAAATTTTGAAATTTTGCTGTTGGAAAAATTATAAATAAAATTATTAACACAAACACACGTTTTTATGAATGTATACCTAGTTTTTTTAAAACTGCGGGTGAACATATAGAAATAAATTTCTCAAATAAAGAAAAGGTTTAGGTTAAAATAAAATAATAATTGTATTCAAATATATATATGTACATATGAATGTAATTTTTTTAAATAAAGAAAAGGTTTAGGCAAAAACAAAATAATAATTTTATTCAAATATATGTATGTATATATAAATGTATTAAAATTTAGCATTTTACAGTTTTCCGTTTGGAACAATAAAAATAAAATTCTAACTACATACGTACATAAATATATTCTGTATGTACATATATTTTTTTAAAGCTTGCTGACAAAACGTAATGTTCAAAACAATAACAAATGAAATATTAATATTCAGATGTCACAAAACATCTGATGTCTGATAAAAGCTGACATTTATTTACGTTAAGATTAATTCGTTTATCCGCAACAAAAATATGTGAGATCATTATATTTTCAAATATTATTTATTTCTCGGTTTGTGTTTTTAATAATAAAAATAACGTAAAACGTATCATTTATTTCTTGGTTTGTGTTTCTAATTATAAAAAGTATAAAAGAAAAACGTGCTTTTGTTATACAAAAATTTTTTCAGAAAATCTTAAAATAGAGCTATTTCGGGGCTAAAAAGTTCCAATGTCAGATTTTTCTGGGACCCTGGAGGCAAAACTCTATCTAATGCCTTTTGTTCCATGTCTCTAGCCCTTCTAGAAGTACCCGTACTTTTTACCACCTGAGAAGTAGCTATATATATATAATGTAAAATATGATGGTTTTTGATGAGTTATACGATATATGAATAAAATATAGAATTATTAAGGGAAATTCAAGGTACTGCGTAGCCTAGTGGTTAGCGTGGTAGTCTCATAGCCAGAAGGTTATTGGATCAATGCTTGCCTGGATGTTGTATTTTTCTTTTTTTGGATTATTTTAAAAATTTTTTTTTTTATTTTGTTTAAATTTTGTGTTTTATTTTTTTTTAATATATAACTGATAAATGTTATATAAAAGTTTAAAGAAAATTTCCAAAAAAATATTCTTATAATAGTTTGGAAAAATTCGCAAAAATTTTATGTAGTATGTATATTTTTTTTAAAGCTTACTGAGGAATTTTTTTTAAGCTTTCTATATGAATTTAATAATATTCAAAACTGTAGAATAAATAGAAATAAATTTTAAACGCATAATTATTATATCATGGGGGTAAAGTTACAAAAATTAATTTCTCAAATAAGGAAAAGGTTTAGTCAAAAACAAAATAATAATTTATGTATGTAAAAATATATGTAAGTATGTATATATGAATACATGTGTGTATGTATATATGAATGGATTAGAATTGAAGATTTTAAAATTTTTCGTTCCAACATATGAACGTATGTACATATGAATGTATTAGAATCGAAAATTTTGAAATTTTGCTGTTGGAAAAATTATAAATAAAATTATTAACACAAACACACGTTTTTATGAATGTATACCTAGTTTTTTTAAAACTGCGGGTGAACATATAGAAATAAATTTCTCAAATAAAGAAAAGGTTTAGGTTAAAATAAAATAATAATTGTATTCAAATATATATATGTACATATGAATGTAATTTTTTTAAATAAAGAAAAGGTTTAGGCAAAAACAAAATAATAATTTTATTCAAATATATGTATGTATATATAAATGTATTAAAATTTAGCATTTTACAGTTTTCCGTTTGGAACAATAAAAATAAAATTCTAACTACATACGTACATAAATATATTCTGTATGTACATATATTTTTTTAAAGCTTGCTGACAAAACGTAATGTTCAAAACAATAACAAATGAAATATTAATATTCAGATGTCACAAAACATCTGATGTCTGATAAAAGCTGACATTTATTTACGTTAAGATTAATTCGTTTATCCGCAACAAAAATATGTGAGATCATTATATTTTCAAATATTATTTATTTCTCGGTTTGTGTTTTTAATAATAAAAATAACGTAAAACGTATCATTTATTTCTTGGTTTGTGTTTCTAATTATAAAAAGTATAAAAGAAAAACGTGCTTTTGTTATACAAAAATTTTTTCAGAAAATCTTAAAATAGAGCTATTTCGGGGCTAAAAAGTTCCAATGTCAGATTTTTCTGGGACCCTGGAGGCAAAACTCTATCTAATGCCTTTTGTTCCATGTCTCTAGCCCTTCTAGAAGTACCCGTACTTTTTACCACCTGAGAAGTAGCTATATATATATAATGTAAAATATGATGGTTTTTGATGAGTTATACGATATATGAATAAAATATAGAATTATTAAGGGAAATTCAAGGTACTGCGTAGCCTAGTGGTTAGCGTGGTAGTCTCATAGCCAGAAGGTTATTGGATCAATGCTTGCCTGGATGTTGTATTTTTCTTTTTTTGGATTATTTTAAAAATTTTTTTTTTTATTTTGTTTAAATTTTGTGTTTTATTTTTTTTTAATATATAACTGATAAATGTTATATAAAAGTTTAAAGAAAATTTCCAAAAAAATATTCTTATAATAGTTTGGAAAAATTCGCAAAAATTTTATGTAGTATGTATATTTTTTTTAAAGCTTACTGAGGAATTTTTTTTAAGCTTTCTATATGAATTTAATAATATTCAAAACTGTAGAATAAATAGAAATAAATTTTAAACGCATAATTATTATATCATGGGGGTAAAGTTACAAAAATTAATTTCTCAAATAAGGAAAAGGTTTAGTCAAAAACAAAATAATAATTTATGTATGTAAAAATATATGTAAGTATGTATATATGAATACATGTGTGTATGTATATATGAATGGATTAGAATTGAAGATTTTAAAATTTTTCGTTCCAACATATGAACGTATGTACATATGAATGTATTAGAATCGAAAATTTTGAAATTTTGCTGTTGGAAAAATTATAAATAAAATTATTAACACAAACACACGTTTTTATGAATGTATACCTAGTTTTTTTAAAACTGCGGGTGAACATATAGAAATAAATTTCTCAAATAAAGAAAAGGTTTAGGTTAAAATAAAATAATAATTGTATTCAAATATATATATGTACATATGAATGTAATTTTTTTAAATAAAGAAAAGGTTTAGGCAAAAACAAAATAATAATTTTATTCAAATATATGTATGTATATATAAATGTATTAAAATTTAGCATTTTACAGTTTTCCGTTTGGAACAATAAAAATAAAATTCTAACTACATACGTACATAAATATATTCTGTATGTACATATATTTTTTTAAAGCTTGCTGACAAAACGTAATGTTCAAAACAATAACAAATGAAATATTAATATTCAGATGTCACAAAACATCTGATGTCTGATAAAAGCTGACATTTATTTACGTTAAGATTAATTCGTTTATCCGCAACAAAAATATGTGAGATCATTATATTTTCAAATATTATTTATTTCTCGGTTTGTGTTTTTAATAATAAAAATAACGTAAAACGTATCATTTATTTCTTGGTTTGTGTTTCTAATTATAAAAAGTATAAAAGAAAAACGTGCTTTTGTTATACAAAAATTTTTTCAGAAAATCTTAAAATAGAGCTATTTCGGGGCTAAAAAGTTCCAATGTCAGATTTTTCTGGGACCCTGGAGGCAAAACTCTATCTAATGCCTTTTGTTCCATGTCTCTAGCCCTTCTAGAAGTACCCGTACTTTTTACCACCTGAGAAGTAGCTATATATATATAATGTAAAATATGATGGTTTTTGATGAGTTATACGATATATGAATAAAATATAGAATTATTAAGGGAAATTCAAGGTACTGCGTAGCCTAGTGGTTAGCGTGGTAGTCTCATAGCCAGAAGGTTATTGGATCAATGCTTGCCTGGATGTTGTATTTTTCTTTTTTTGGATTATTTTAAAAATTTTTTTTTTTATTTTGTTTAAATTTTGTGTTTTATTTTTTTTTAATATATAACTGATAAATGTTATATAAAAGTTTAAAGAAAATTTCCAAAAAAATATTCTTATAATAGTTTGGAAAAATTCGCAAAAATTTTATGTAGTATGTATATTTTTTTTAAAGCTTACTGAGGAATTTTTTTTAAGCTTTCTATATGAATTTAATAATATTCAAAACTGTAGAATAAATAGAAATAAATTTTAAACGCATAATTATTATATCATGGGGGTAAAGTTACAAAAATTAATTTCTCAAATAAGGAAAAGGTTTAGTCAAAAACAAAATAATAATTTATGTATGTAAAAATATATGTAAGTATGTATATATGAATACATGTGTGTATGTATATATGAATGGATTAGAATTGAAGATTTTAAAATTTTTCGTTCCAACATATGAACGTATGTACATATGAATGTATTAGAATCGAAAATTTTGAAATTTTGCTGTTGGAAAAATTATAAATAAAATTATTAACACAAACACACGTTTTTATGAATGTATACCTAGTTTTTTTAAAACTGCGGGTGAACATATAGAAATAAATTTCTCAAATAAAGAAAAGGTTTAGGTTAAAATAAAATAATAATTGTATTCAAATATATATATGTACATATGAATGTAATTTTTTTAAATAAAGAAAAGGTTTAGGCAAAAACAAAATAATAATTTTATTCAAATATATGTATGTATATATAAATGTATTAAAATTTAGCATTTTACAGTTTTCCGTTTGGAACAATAAAAATAAAATTCTAACTACATACGTACATAAATATATTCTGTATGTACATATATTTTTTTAAAGCTTGCTGACAAAACGTAATGTTCAAAACAATAACAAATGAAATATTAATATTCAGATGTCACAAAACATCTGATGTCTGATAAAAGCTGACATTTATTTACGTTAAGATTAATTCGTTTATCCGCAACAAAAATATGTGAGATCATTATATTTTCAAATATTATTTATTTCTCGGTTTGTGTTTTTAATAATAAAAATAACGTAAAACGTATCATTTATTTCTTGGTTTGTGTTTCTAATTATAAAAAGTATAAAAGAAAAACGTGCTTTTGTTATACAAAAATTTTTTCAGAAAATCTTAAAATAGAGCTATTTCGGGGCTAAAAAGTTCCAATGTCAGATTTTTCTGGGACCCTGGAGGCAAAACTCTATCTAATGCCTTTTGTTCCATGTCTCTAGCCCTTCTAGAAGTACCCGTACTTTTTACCACCTGAGAAGTAGCTATATATATATAATGTAAAATATGATGGTTTTTGATGAGTTATACGATATATGAATAAAATATAGAATTATTAAGGGAAATTCAAGGTACTGCGTAGCCTAGTGGTTAGCGTGGTAGTCTCATAGCCAGAAGGTTATTGGATCAATGCTTGCCTGGATGTTGTATTTTTCTTTTTTTGGATTATTTTAAAAATTTTTTTTTTTATTTTGTTTAAATTTTGTGTTTTATTTTTTTTTAATATATAACTGATAAATGTTATATAAAAGTTTAAAGAAAATTTCCAAAAAAATATTCTTATAATAGTTTGGAAAAATTCGCAAAAATTTTATGTAGTATGTATATTTTTTTTAAAGCTTACTGAGGAATTTTTTTTAAGCTTTCTATATGAATTTAATAATATTCAAAACTGTAGAATAAATAGAAATAAATTTTAAACGCATAATTATTATATCATGGGGGTAAAGTTACAAAAATTAATTTCTCAAATAAGGAAAAGGTTTAGTCAAAAACAAAATAATAATTTATGTATGTAAAAATATATGTAAGTATGTATATATGAATACATGTGTGTATGTATATATGAATGGATTAGAATTGAAGATTTTAAAATTTTTCGTTCCAACATATGAACGTATGTACATATGAATGTATTAGAATCGAAAATTTTGAAATTTTGCTGTTGGAAAAATTATAAATAAAATTATTAACACAAACACACGTTTTTATGAATGTATACCTAGTTTTTTTAAAACTGCGGGTGAACATATAGAAATAAATTTCTCAAATAAAGAAAAGGTTTAGGTTAAAATAAAATAATAATTGTATTCAAATATATATATGTACATATGAATGTAATTTTTTTAAATAAAGAAAAGGTTTAGGCAAAAACAAAATAATAATTTTATTCAAATATATGTATGTATATATAAATGTATTAAAATTTAGCATTTTACAGTTTTCCGTTTGGAACAATAAAAATAAAATTCTAACTACATACGTACATAAATATATTCTGTATGTACATATATTTTTTTAAAGCTTGCTGACAAAACGTAATGTTCAAAACAATAACAAATGAAATATTAATATTCAGATGTCACAAAACATCTGATGTCTGATAAAAGCTGACATTTATTTACGTTAAGATTAATTCGTTTATCCGCAACAAAAATATGTGAGATCATTATATTTTCAAATATTATTTATTTCTCGGTTTGTGTTTTTAATAATAAAAATAACGTAAAACGTATCATTTATTTCTTGGTTTGTGTTTCTAATTATAAAAAGTATAAAAGAAAAACGTGCTTTTGTTATACAAAAATTTTTTCAGAAAATCTTAAAATAGAGCTATTTCGGGGCTAAAAAGTTCCAATGTCAGATTTTTCTGGGACCCTGGAGGCAAAACTCTATCTAATGCCTTTTGTTCCATGTCTCTAGCCCTTCTAGAAGTACCCGTACTTTTTACCACCTGAGAAGTAGCTATATATATATAATGTAAAATATGATGGTTTTTGATGAGTTATACGATATATGAATAAAATATAGAATTATTAAGGGAAATTCAAGGTACTGCGTAGCCTAGTGGTTAGCGTGGTAGTCTCATAGCCAGAAGGTTATTGGATCAATGCTTGCCTGGATGTTGTATTTTTCTTTTTTTGGATTATTTTAAAAATTTTTTTTTTTATTTTGTTTAAATTTTGTGTTTTATTTTTTTTTAATATATAACTGATAAATGTTATATAAAAGTTTAAAGAAAATTTCCAAAAAAATATTCTTATAATAGTTTGGAAAAATTCGCAAAAATTTTATGTAGTATGTATATTTTTTTTAAAGCTTACTGAGGAATTTTTTTTAAGCTTTCTATATGAATTTAATAATATTCAAAACTGTAGAATAAATAGAAATAAATTTTAAACGCATAATTATTATATCATGGGGGTAAAGTTACAAAAATTAATTTCTCAAATAAGGAAAAGGTTTAGTCAAAAACAAAATAATAATTTATGTATGTAAAAATATATGTAAGTATGTATATATGAATACATGTGTGTATGTATATATGAATGGATTAGAATTGAAGATTTTAAAATTTTTCGTTCCAACATATGAACGTATGTACATATGAATGTATTAGAATCGAAAATTTTGAAATTTTGCTGTTGGAAAAATTATAAATAAAATTATTAACACAAACACACGTTTTTATGAATGTATACCTAGTTTTTTTAAAACTGCGGGTGAACATATAGAAATAAATTTCTCAAATAAAGAAAAGGTTTAGGTTAAAATAAAATAATAATTGTATTCAAATATATATATGTACATATGAATGTAATTTTTTTAAATAAAGAAAAGGTTTAGGCAAAAACAAAATAATAATTTTATTCAAATATATGTATGTATATATAAATGTATTAAAATTTAGCATTTTACAGTTTTCCGTTTGGAACAATAAAAATAAAATTCTAACTACATACGTACATAAATATATTCTGTATGTACATATATTTTTTTAAAGCTTGCTGACGAAACGTAATGTTCAAAACAATAACAAATGAAATATTAATATTCAGATGTCACAAAACATCTGATGTCTGATAAAAGCTGACATTTATTTACGTTAAGATTAATTCGTTTATCCGCAACAAAAATATGTGAGATCATTATATTTTCAAATATTATTTATTTCTCGGTTTGTGTTTTTAATAATAAAAATAACGTAAAACGTATCATTTATTTCTTGGTTTGTGTTTCTAATTATAAAAAGTATAAAAGAAAAACGTGCTTTTGTTATACAAAAATTTTTTCAGAAAATCTTAAAATAGAGCTATTTCGGGGCTAAAAAGTTCCAATGTCAGATTTTTCTGGGACCCTGGAGGCAAAACTCTATCTAATGCCTTTTGTTCCATGTCTCTAGCCCTTCTAGAAGTACCCGTACTTTTTACCACCTGAGAAGTAGCTATATATATATAATGTAAAATATGATGGTTTTTGATGAGTTATACGATATATGAATAAAATATAGAATTATTAAGGGAAATTCAAGGTACTGCGTAGCCTAGTGGTTAGCGTGGTAGTCTCATAGCCAGAAGGTTATTGGATCAATGCTTGCCTGGATGTTGTATTTTTCTTTTTTTGGATTATTTTAAAAATTTTTTTTTTTATTTTGTTTAAATTTTGTGTTTTATTTTTTTTTAATATATAACTGATAAATGTTATATAAAAGTTTAAAGAAAATTTCCAAAAAAATATTCTTATAATAGTTTGGAAAAATTCGCAAAAATTTTATGTAGTATGTATATTTTTTTTAAAGCTTACTGAGGAATTTTTTTTAAGCTTTCTATATGAATTTAATAATATTCAAAACTGTAGAATAAATAGAAATAAATTTTAAACGCATAATTATTATATCATGGGGGTAAAGTTACAAAAATTAATTTCTCAAATAAGGAAAAGGTTTAGTCAAAAACAAAATAATAATTTATGTATGTAAAAATATATGTAAGTATGTATATATGAATACATGTGTGTATGTATATATGAATGGATTAGAATTGAAGATTTTAAAATTTTTCGTTCCAACATATGAACGTATGTACATATGAATGTATTAGAATCGAAAATTTTGAAATTTTGCTGTTGGAAAAATTATAAATAAAATTATTAACACAAACACACGTTTTTATGAATGTATACCTAGTTTTTTTAAAACTGCGGGTGAACATATAGAAATAAATTTCTCAAATAAAGAAAAGGTTTAGGTTAAAATAAAATAATAATTGTATTCAAATATATATATGTACATATGAATGTAATTTTTTTAAATAAAGAAAAGGCTTAGGCAAAAACAAAATAATAATTTTATTCAAATATATGTATGTATATATAAATGTATTAAAATTTAGCATTTTACAGTTTTCCGTTTGGAACAATAAAAATAAAATTCTAACTACATACGTACATAAATATATTCTGTATGTACATATATTTTTTTAAAGCTTGCTGACGAAACGTAATGTTCAAAACAATAACAAATGAAATATTAATATTCAGATGTCACAAAACATCTGATGTCTGATAAAAGCTGACATTTATTTACGTTAAGATTAATTCGTTTATCCGCAACAAAAATATGTGAGATCATTATATTTTCAAATATTATTTATTTCTCGGTTTGTGTTTTTAATAATAAAAATAACGTAAAACGTATCATTTATTTCTTGGTTTATGTTTCTAATTATAAAAAGTATAAAAGAAAAACGTGCTTTTGTTATACAAAAATTTTTTCAGAAAATCTTAAAATAGAGCTATTTCGGGGCTAAAAAGTTCCAATGTCAGATTTTTCTGGGACCCTGGAGGCAAAACTCTATCTAATGCCTTTTGTTCCATGTCTCTAGCCCTTCTAGAAGTACCCGTACTTTTTACCACCTGAGAAGTAGCTATATATATATAATGTAAAATATGATGGTTTTTGATGAGTTATACGATATATGAATAAAATATAGAATTATTAAGGGAAATTCAAGGTACTGCGTAGCCTAGTGGTTAGCGTGGTAGTCTCATAGCCAGAAGGTTATTGGATCAATGCTTGCCTGGATGTTGTATTTTTCTTTTTTTGGATTATTTTAAAAATTTTTTTTTTTATTTTGTTTAAATTTTGTGTTTTATTTTTTTTTAATATATAACTGATAAATGTTATATAAAAGTTTAAAGAAAATTTCCAAAAAAATATTCTTATAATAGTTTGGAAAAATTCGCAAAAATTTTATGTAGTATGTATATTTTTTTTAAAGCTTACTGAGGAATTTTTTTTAAGCTTTCTATATGAATTTAATAATATTCAAAACTGTAGAATAAATAGAAATAAATTTTAAACGCATAATTATTATATCATGGGGGTAAAGTTACAAAAATTAATTTCTCAAATAAGGAAAAGGTTTAGTCAAAAACAAAATAATAATTTATGTATGTAAAAATATATGTAAGTATGTATATATGAATACATGTGTGTATGTATATATGAATGGATTAGAATTGAAGATTTTAAAATTTTTCGTTCCAACATATGAACGTATGTACATATGAATGTATTAGAATCGAAAATTTTGAAATTTTGCTGTTGGAAAAATTATAAATAAAATTATTAACACAAACACACGTTTTTATGAATGTATACCTAGTTTTTTTAAAACTGCGGGTGAACATATAGAAATAAATTTCTCAAATAAAGAAAAGGTTTAGGTTAAAATAAAATAATAATTGTATTCAAATATATATATGTACATATGAATGTAATTTTTTTAAATAAAGAAAAGGTTTAGGCAAAAACAAAATAATAATTTTATTCAAATATATGTATGTATATATAAATGTATTAAAATTTAGCATTTTACAGTTTTCCGTTTGGAACAATAAAAATAAAATTCTAACTACATACGTACATAAATATATTCTGTATGTACATATATTTTTTTAAAGCTTGCTGACAAAACGTAATGTTCAAAACAATAACAAATGAAATATTAATATTCAGATGTCACAAAACATCTGATGTCTGATAAAAGCTGACATTTATTTACGTTAAGATTAATTCGTTTATCCGCAACAAAAATATGTGAGATCATTATATTTTCAAATATTATTTATTTCTCGGTTTGTGTTTTTAATAATAAAAATAACGTAAAACGTATCATTTATTTCTTGGTTTGTGTTTCTAATTATAAAAAGTATAAAAGAAAAACGTGCTTTTGTTATACAAAAATTTTTTCAGAAAATCTTAAAATAGAGCTATTTCGGGGCTAAAAAGTTCCAATGTCAGATTTTTCTGGGACCCTGGAGGCAAAACTCTATCTAATGCCTTTTGTTCCATGTCTCTAGCCCTTCTAGAAGTACCCGTACTTTTTACCACCTGAGAAGTAGCTATATATATATAATGTAAAATATGATGGTTTTTGATGAGTTATACGATATATGAATAAAATGTAGAATTATTAAGGGAAATTCAAGGTACTGCGTAGCCTAGTGGTTAGCGTGGTAGTCTCATAGCCAGAAGGTTATTGGATCAATGCTTGCCTGGATTGTTGTATTTTTCTTTTTTTGGATTATTTTAAAAATTTTTTTTTTTATTTTGTTTAAATTTTGTGTTTTATTTTTTTTTAATATATAACTGATAAATGTTATATAAAAGTTTAAAGAAAATTTCCAAAAAAATATTCTTATAATAGTTTGGAAAAATTCGCAAAAATTTTAAGTACATAAATATGTATGTAGTATGTATATTTTTTTTAAAGCTTACTGAGTAATTTTTTTAAGCTTTCTATATGAATTTAATAATATTCAAAACTGTAGAATAAATAGAAATAAATTTTAAACGCATAATTATTATATCATGGGGGTAAACTTACAAAAATTAATTTCTCAAATAAAGAAAAGGTTTAGTCAAAAACAAAATAATAATTTATGTATGTAAAAATATGTGCATGAATGTATATATGAATATATGTGTGTATGTATGTATATATGAATGGATTAGAATTGAAGATTTTAAAATTTTTCGTTCCAACATATGAACGTATGTACATATGAATGTATTAGAATCGAAAATTTTGAAATTTTGCTGTTGGAAAAATTATAAATAAAATTATAAATGCAAATATACATAATTATGAATAGATACCTGTTTTTTTTAAACTGTGGGTAAACATATAGGATTGAATTTTAAACATAAAGAAAAGGTTTAGTCAAAAACAAAATAATAATTTATGTATGTAAAAATATGTGTATGAATGTATATATGAATATATGTGTGTATGTATGTATATATGAATGTATTGGAATTTAGCATTTTTTACAGGTTTTCGCTCGAACAATAAAAATAAAATTTTAGGTAGATACATACGTACATAAATTGTGTATGTATATTTTTTTAAAGCTTGCTGACGAAACATAATATTCAAAACAATAACAAATGAAGCATTAATATTCAGTTGCCACAAAACATCTGATGTCTTTTATAAAATCTGACATTTATTTAAGTTTATTTCGATTTTTCGAAATTAAAATATATGTGAGATCATTGCATTTTCAAATATTATTTATTTCTCGGTTTGTGTTTCTAATAATAAAAATAACGTAAAACGTATCATTTATTTCTTGGTTTGTGTTTCTAATTATAAAAAGTATAAAAGAAAAACGTGCTTTTGTTATACAAAAATTTTTTCAGAAAATCTTAAAATAGAGCTATTTCGGGGCTAAAAAGTTCCAATGTCAGATTTTTCTGGTACCCTAGAGGCAAAATTCTACCTAATGCCTTTTGTCCCATGTCTCTAGCCCTTCTAGAAGTACCCGTACTTTTTACCACCTGAGAAGTAGCTATATATATATAATGTAAAATATGATGGTTTTTGATGAGTTATACGATATATGAATAAAATGTAGAATTATTAAGGGAAATTCAAGGTACTGCGTAGCCTAGTGGTTAGCGTGGTAGTCTCATAGCCAGAAGGTTATTGGATCAATGCTTGCCTGGATTGTTGTATTTTTCTTTTTTTGGATTATTTTAAAAATTTTTTTTTTTATTTTGTTTAAATTTTGTGTTTTATTTTTTTTTAATATATAACTGATAAATGTTATATAAAAGTTTAAAGAAAATTTCCAAAAAAATATTCTTATAATAGTTTGGAAAAATTCGCAAAAATTTTAAGTACATAAATATGTATGTAGTATGTATATTTTTTTTAAAGCTTACTGAGTAATTTTTTTAAGCTTTCTATATGAATTTAATAATATTCAAAACTGTAGAATAAATAGAAATAAATTTTAAACGCATAATTATTATATCATGGGGGTAAACTTACAAAAATTAATTTCTCAAATAAAGAAAAGGTTTAGTCAAAAACAAAATAATAATTTATGTATGTAAAAATATGTGCATGAATGTATATATGAATATATGTGTGTATGTATGTATATATGAATGGATTAGAATTGAAGATTTTAAAATTTTTCGTTCCAACATATGAACGTATGTACATATGAATGTATTAGAATCGAAAATTTTGAAATTTTGCTGTTGGAAAAATTATAAATAAAATTATAAATGCAAATATACATAATTATGAATAGATACCTGTTTTTTTTAAACTGTGGGTAAACATATAGGATTGAATTTTAAACATAAAGAAAAGGTTTAGTCAAAAACAAAATAATAATTTATGTATGTAAAAATATGTGTATGAATGTATATATGAATATATGTGTGTATGTATGTATATATGAATGTATTGGAATTTAGCATTTTTTACAGGTTTTCGCTCGAACAATAAAAATAAAATTTTAGGTAGATACATACGTACATAAATTGTGTATGTATATTTTTTTAAAGCTTGCTGACGAAACATAATATTCAAAACAATAACAAATGAAGCATTAATATTCAGTTGCCACAAAACATCTGATGTCTTTTATAAAATCTGACATTTATTTAAGTTTATTTCGATTTTTCGAAATTAAAATATAAGTGAGATCATTATATTTTCAAATATTATTTATTTCTCGGTTTGTGTTTCTAATAATAAAAATAACGTAAAACGTATCATTTATTTCTTGGTTTGTGTTTCTAATTATAAAAAGTATAAAAGAAAAACGTGCTTTTGTTATACAAAAATTTTTTCAGAAAATCTTAAAATAGAGCTATTTCGGGGCTAAAAAGTTCCAATGTCAGATTTTTCTGGTACCCTAGAGGCAAAATTCTACCTAATGCCTTTTGTCCCATGTCTCTAGCCCTTCTAGAAGTACCCGTACTTTTTACCACCTGAGAAGTAGCTATATATATATAATGTAAAATATGATGGTTTTTGATGAGTTATACGATATATGAATAAAATGTAGAATTATTAAGGGAAATTCAAGGTACTGCGTAGCCTAGTGGTTAGCGTGGTAGTCTCATAGCCAGAAGGTTATTGGATCAATGCTTGCCTGGATTGTTGTATTTTTCTTTTTTTGGATTATTTTAAAAATTTTTTTTTTTATTTTGTTTAAATTTTGTGTTTTATTTTTTTTTAATATATAACTGATAAATGTTATATAAAAGTTTAAAGAAAATTTCCAAAAAAATATTCTTATAATAGTTTGGAAAAATTCGCAAAAATTTTAAGTACATAAATATGTATGTAGTATGTATATTTTTTTTAAAGCTTACTGAGTAATTTTTTTAAGCTTTCTATATGAATTTAATAATATTCAAAACTGTAGAATAAATAGAAATAAATTTTAAACGCATAATTATTATATCATGGGGGTAAACTTACAAAAATTAATTTCTCAAATAAAGAAAAGGTTTAGTCAAAAACAAAATAATAATTTATGTATGTAAAAATATGTGCATGAATGTATATATGAATATATGTGTGTATGTATGTATATATGAATGGATTAGAATTGAAGATTTTAAAATTTTTCGTTCCAACATATGAACGTATGTACATATGAATGTATTAGAATCGAAAATTTTGAAATTTTGCTGTTGGAAAAATTATAAATAAAATTATAAATGCAAATATACATAATTATGAATAGATACCTGTTTTTTTTAAACTGTGGGTAAACATATAGGATTGAATTTTAAACATAAAGAAAAGGTTTAGTCAAAAACAAAATAATAATTTATGTATGTAAAAATATGTGTATGAATGTATATATGAATATATGTGTGTATGTATGTATATATGAATGTATTGGAATTTAGCATTTTTTACAGGTTTTCGCTCGAACAATAAAAATAAAATTTTAGGTAGATACATACGTACATAAATTGTGTATGTATATTTTTTTAAAGCTTGCTGACGAAACATAATATTCAAAACAATAACAAATGAAGCATTAATATTCAGTTGCCACAAAACATCTGATGTCTTTTATAAAATCTGACATTTATTTAAGTTTATTTCGATTTTTCGAAATTAAAATATATGTGAGATCATTGCATTTTCAAATATTATTTATTTCTCGGTTTGTGTTTCTAATAATAAAAATAACGTAAAACGTATCATTTATTTCTTGGTTTGTGTTTCTAATTATAAAAAGTATAAAAGAAAAACGTGCTTTTGTTATACAAAAATTTTTTCAGAAAATCTTAAAATAGAGCTATTTCGGGGCTAAAAAGTTCCAATGTCAGATTTTTCTGGTACCCTAGAGGCAAAATTCTACCTAATGCCTTTTGTCCCATGTCTCTAGCCCTTCTAGAAGTACCCGTACTTTTTACCACCTGAGAAGTAGCTATATATATATAATGTAAAATATGATGGTTTTTGATGAGTTATACGATATATGAATAAAATGTAGAATTATTAAGGGAAATTCAAGGTACTGCGTAGCCTAGTGGTTAGCGTGGTAGTCTCATAGCCAGAAGGTTATTGGATCAATGCTTGCCTGGATTGTTGTATTTTTCTTTTTTTGGATTATTTTAAAAATTTTTTTTTTTATTTTGTTTAAATTTTGTGTTTTATTTTTTTTTAATATATAACTGATAAATGTTATATAAAAGTTTAAAGAAAATTTCCAAAAAAATATTCTTATAATAGTTTGGAAAAATTCGCAAAAATTTTAAGTACATAAATATGTATGTAGTATGTATATTTTTTTTAAAGCTTACTGAGTAATTTTTTTAAGCTTTCTATATGAATTTAATAATATTCAAAACTGTAGAATAAATAGAAATAAATTTTAAACGCATAATTATTATATCATGGGGGTAAACTTACAAAAATTAATTTCTCAAATAAAGAAAAGGTTTAGTCAAAAACAAAATAATAATTTATGTATGTAAAAATATGTGCATGAATGTATATATGAATATATGTGTGTATGTATGTATATATGAATGGATTAGAATTGAAGATTTTAAAATTTTTCGTTCCAACATATGAACGTATGTACATATGAATGTATTAGAATCGAAAATTTTGAAATTTTGCTGTTGGAAAAATTATAAATAAAATTATAAATGCAAATATACATAATTATGAATAGATACCTGTTTTTTTTAAACTGTGGGTAAACATATAGGATTGAATTTTAAACATAAAGAAAAGGTTTAGTCAAAAACAAAATAATAATTTATGTATGTAAAAATATGTGTATGAATGTATATATGAATATATGTGTGTATGTATGTATATATGAATGTATTGGAATTTAGCATTTTTTACAGGTTTTCGCTCGAACAATAAAAATAAAATTTTAGGTAGATACATACGTACATAAATTGTGTATGTATATTTTTTTAAAGCTTGCTGACGAAACATAATATTCAAAACAATAACAAATGAAGCATTAATATTCAGTTGCCACAAAACATCTGATGTCTTTTATAAAATCTGACATTTATTTAAGTTTATTTCGATTTTTCGAAATTAAAATATATGTGAGATCATTGCATTTTCAAATATTATTTATTTCTCGGTTTGTGTTTCTAATAATAAAAATAACGTAAAACGTATCATTTATTTCTTGGTTTGTGTTTCTAATTATAAAAAGTATAAAAGAAAAACGTGCTTTTGTTATACAAAAATTTTTTCAGAAAATCTTAAAATAGAGCTATTTCGGGGCTAAAAAGTTCCAATGTCAGATTTTTCTGGTACCCTAGAGGCAAAATTCTACCTAATGCCTTTTGTCCCATGTCTCTAGCCCTTCTAGAAGTACCCGTACTTTTTACCACCTGAGAAGTAGCTATATATATATAATGTAAAATATGATGGTTTTTGATGAGTTATACGATATATGAATAAAATGTAGAATTATTAAGGGAAATTCAAGGTACTGCGTAGCCTAGTGGTTAGCGTGGTAGTCTCATAGCCAGAAGGTTATTGGATCAATGCTTGCCTGGATTGTTGTATTTTTCTTTTTTTGGATTATTTTAAAAATTTTTTTTTTTATTTTGTTTAAATTTTGTGTTTTATTTTTTTTTAATATATAACTGATAAATGTTATATAAAAGTTTAAAGAAAATTTCCAAAAAAATATTCTTATAATAGTTTGGAAAAATTCGCAAAAATTTTAAGTACATAAATATGTATGTAGTATGTATATTTTTTTTAAAGCTTACTGAGTAATTTTTTTAAGCTTTCTATATGAATTTAATAATATTCAAAACTGTAGAATAAATAGAAATAAATTTTAAACGCATAATTATTATATCATGGGGGTAAACTTACAAAAATTAATTTCTCAAATAAAGAAAAGGTTTAGTCAAAAACAAAATAATAATTTATGTATGTAAAAATATGTGCATGAATGTATATATGAATATATGTGTGTATGTATGTATATATGAATGGATTAGAATTGAAGATTTTAAAATTTTTCGTTCCAACATATGAACGTATGTACATATGAATGTATTAGAATCGAAAATTTTGAAATTTTGCTGTTGGAAAAATTATAAATAAAATTATAAATGCAAATATACATAATTATGAATAGATACCTGTTTTTTTTAAACTGTGGGTAAACATATAGGATTGAATTTTAAACATAAAGAAAAGGTTTAGTCAAAAACAAAATAATAATTTATGTATGTAAAAATATGTGTATGAATGTATATATGAATATATGTGTGTATGTATGTATATATGAATGTATTGGAATTTAGCATTTTTTACAGGTTTTCGCTCGAACAATAAAAATAAAATTTTAGGTAGATACATACGTACATAAATTGTGTATGTATATTTTTTTAAAGCTTGCTGACGAAACATAATATTCAAAACAATAACAAATGAAGCATTAATATTCAGTTGCCACAAAACATCTGATGTCTTTTATAAAATCTGACATTTATTTAAGTTTATTTCGATTTTTCGAAATTAAAATATATGTGAGATCATTGCATTTTCAAATATTATTTATTTCTCGGTTTGTGTTTCTAATAATAAAAATAACGTAAAACGTATCATTTATTTCTTGGTTTGTGTTTCTAATTATAAAAAGTATAAAAGAAAAACGTGCTTTTGTTATACAAAAATTTTTTCAGAAAATCTTAAAATAGAGCTATTTCGGGGCTAAAAAGTTCCAATGTCAGATTTTTCTGGTACCCTAGAGGCAAAATTCTACCTAATGCCTTTTGTCCCATGTCTCTAGCCCTTCTAGAAGTACCCGTACTTTTTACCACCTGAGAAGTAGCTATATATATATAATGTAAAATATGATGGTTTTTGATGAGTTATACGATATATGAATAAAATGTAGAATTATTAAGGGAAATTCAAGGTACTGCGTAGCCTAGTGGTTAGCGTGGTAGTCTCATAGCCAGAAGGTTATTGGATCAATGCTTGCCTGGATTGTTGTATTTTTCTTTTTTTGGATTATTTTAAAAATTTTTTTTTTTATTTTGTTTAAATTTTGTGTTTTATTTTTTTTTAATATATAACTGATAAATGTTATATAAAAGTTTAAAGAAAATTTCCAAAAAAATATTCTTATAATAGTTTGGAAAAATTCGCAAAAATTTTAAGTACATAAATATGTATGTAGTATGTATATTTTTTTTAAAGCTTACTGAGTAATTTTTTTAAGCTTTCTATATGAATTTAATAATATTCAAAACTGTAGAATAAATAGAAATAAATTTTAAACGCATAATTATTATATCATGGGGGTAAACTTACAAAAATTAATTTCTCAAATAAAGAAAAGGTTTAGTCAAAAACAAAATAATAATTTATGTATGTAAAAATATGTGCATGAATGTATATATGAATATATGTGTGTATGTATGTATATATGAATGGATTAGAATTGAAGATTTTAAAATTTTTCGTTCCAACATATGAACGTATGTACATATGAATGTATTAGAATCGAAAATTTTGAAATTTTGCTGTTGGAAAAATTATAAATAAAATTATAAATGCAAATATACATAATTATGAATAGATACCTGTTTTTTTTAAACTGTGGGTAAACATATAGGATTGAATTTTAAACATAAAGAAAAGGTTTAGTCAAAAACAAAATAATAATTTATGTATGTAAAAATATGTGTATGAATGTATATATGAATATATGTGTGTATGTATGTATATATGAATGTATTGGAATTTAGCATTTTTTACAGGTTTTCGCTCGAACAATAAAAATAAAATTTTAGGTAGATACATACGTACATAAATTGTGTATGTATATTTTTTTAAAGCTTGCTGACGAAACATAATATTCAAAACAATAACAAATGAAGCATTAATATTCAGTTGCCACAAAACATCTGATGTCTTTTATAAAATCTGACATTTATTTAAGTTTATTTCGATTTTTCGAAATTAAAATATATGTGAGATCATTGCATTTTCAAATATTATTTATTTCTCGGTTTGTGTTTCTAATAATAAAAATAACGTAAAACGTATCATTTATTTCTTGGTTTGTGTTTCTAATTATAAAAAGTATAAAAGAAAAACGTGCTTTTGTTATACAAAAATTTTTTCAGAAAATCTTAAAATAGAGCTATTTCGGGGCTAAAAAGTTCCAATGTCAGATTTTTCTGGTACCCTAGAGGCAAAATTCTACCTAATGCCTTTTGTCCCATGTCTCTAGCCCTTCTAGAAGTACCCGTACTTTTTACCACCTGAGAAGTAGCTATATATATATAATGTAATGTAAAATATGATGGTTTTTGATGAGTTATACGATATATGAATAAAATGTAGAATTATTAAGGGAAATTCAAGGTACTGCGTAGCCTAGTGGTTAGCGTGGTAGTCTCATAGCCAGAAGGTTATTGGATCAATGCTTGCCTGGATTGTTGTATTTTTCTTTTTTTGGATTATTTTAAAAATTTTTTTTTTTATTTTGTTTAAATTTTGTGTTTTATTTTTTTTTAATATATAACTGATAAATGTTATATAAAAGTTTAAAGAAAATTTCCAAAAAAATATTCTTATAATAGTTTGGAAAAATTCGCAAAAATTTTAAGTACATAAATATGTATGTAGTATGTATATTTTTTTTAAAGCTTACTGAGTAATTTTTTTAAGCTTTCTATATGAATTTAATAATATTCAAAACTGTAGAATAAATAGAAATAAATTTTAAACGCATAATTATTATATCATGGGGGTAAACTTACAAAAATTAATTTCTCAAATAAAGAAAAGGTTTAGTCAAAAACAAAATAATAATTTATGTATGTAAAAATATGTGCATGAATGTATATATGAATATATGTGTGTATGTATGTATATATGAATGGATTAGAATTGAAGATTTTAAAATTTTTCGTTCCAACATATGAACGTATGTACATATGAATGTATTAGAATCGAAAATTTTGAAATTTTGCTGTTGGAAAAATTATAAATAAAATTATAAATGCAAATATACATAATTATGAATAGATACCTGTTTTTTTTAAACTGTGGGTAAACATATAGGATTGAATTTTAAACATAAAGAAAAGGTTTAGTCAAAAACAAAATAATAATTTATGTATGTAAAAATATGTGTATGAATGTATATATGAATATATGTGTGTATGTATGTATATATGAATGTATTGGAATTTAGCATTTTTTACAGGTTTTCGCTCGAACAATAAAAATAAAATTTTAGGTAGATACATACGTACATAAATTGTGTATGTATATTTTTTTAAAGCTTGCTGACGAAACATAATATTCAAAACAATAACAAATGAAGCATTAATATTCAGTTGCCACAAAACATCTGATGTCTTTTATAAAATCTGACATTTATTTAAGTTTATTTCGATTTTTCGAAATTAAAATATATGTGAGATCATTGCATTTTCAAATATTATTTATTTCTCGGTTTGTGTTTCTAATAATAAAAATAACGTAAAACGTATCATTTATTTCTTGGTTTGTGTTTCTAATTATAAAAAGTATAAAAGAAAAACGTGCTTTTGTTATACAAAAATTTTTTCAGAAAATCTTAAAATAGAGCTATTTCGGGGCTAAAAAGTTCCAATGTCAGATTTTTCTGGTACCCTAGAGGCAAAATTCTACCTAATGCCTTTTGTCCCATGTCTCTAGCCCTTCTAGAAGTACCCGTACTTTTTACCACCTGAGAAGTAGCTATATATATATAATGTAATGTAAAATATGATGGTTTTTGATGAGTTATACGATATATGAATAAAATGTAGAATTATTAAGGGAAATTCAAGGTACTGCGTAGCCTAGTGGTTAGCGTGGTAGTCTCATAGCCAGAAGGTTATTGGATCAATGCTTGCCTGGATTGTTGTATTTTTCTTTTTTTGGATTATTTTAAAAATTTTTTTTTTTATTTTGTTTAAATTTTGTGTTTTATTTTTTTTTAATATATAACTGATAAATGTTATATAAAAGTTTAAAGAAAATTTCCAAAAAAATATTCTTATAATAGTTTGGAAAAATTCGCAAAAATTTTAAGTACATAAATATGTATGTAGTATGTATATTTTTTTTAAAGCTTACTGAGTAATTTTTTTAAGCTTTCTATATGAATTTAATAATATTCAAAACTGTAGAATAAATAGAAATAAATTTTAAACGCATAATTATTATATCATGGGGGTAAACTTACAAAAATTAATTTCTCAAATAAAGAAAAGGTTTAGTCAAAAACAAAATAATAATTTATGTATGTAAAAATATGTGCATGAATGTATATATGAATATATGTGTGTATGTATGTATATATGAATGGATTAGAATTGAAGATTTTAAAATTTTTCGTTCCAACATATGAACGTATGTACATATGAATGTATTAGAATCGAAAATTTTGAAATTTTGCTGTTGGAAAAATTATAAATAAAATTATAAATGCAAATATACATAATTATGAATAGATACCTGTTTTTTTTAAACTGTGGGTAAACATATAGGATTGAATTTTAAACATAAAGAAAAGGTTTAGTCAAAAACAAAATAATAATTTATGTATGTAAAAATATGTGTATGAATGTATATATGAATATATGTGTGTATGTATGTATATATGAATGTATTGGAATTTAGCATTTTTTACAGGTTTTCGCTCGAACAATAAAAATAAAATTTTAGGTAGATACATACGTACATAAATTGTGTATGTATATTTTTTTAAAGCTTGCTGACGAAACATAATATTCAAAACAATAACAAATGAAGCATTAATATTCAGTTGCCACAAAACATCTGATGTCTTTTATAAAATCTGACATTTATTTAAGTTTATTTCGATTTTTCGAAATTAAAATATATGTGAGATCATTGCATTTTCAAATATTATTTATTTCTCGGTTTGTGTTTCTAATAATAAAAATAACGTAAAACGTATCATTTATTTCTTGGTTTGTGTTTCTAATTATAAAAAGTATAAAAGAAAAACGTGCTTTTGTTATACAAAAATTTTTTCAGAAAATCTTAAAATAGAGCTATTTCGGGGCTAAAAAGTTCCAATGTCAGATTTTTCTGGTACCCTAGAGGCAAAATTCTACCTAATGCCTTTTGTCCCATGTCTCTAGCCCTTCTAGAAGTACCCGTACTTTTTACCACCTGAGAAGTAGCTATATATATATAATGTAAAATATGATGGTTTTTGATGAGTTATACGATATATGAATAAAATGTAGAATTATTAAGGGAAATTCAAGGTACTGCGTAGCCTAGTGGTTAGCGTGGTAGTCTCATAGCCAGAAGGTTATTGGATCAATGCTTGCCTGGATTGTTGTATTTTTCTTTTTTTGGATTATTTTAAAAATTTTTTTTTTTATTTTGTTTAAATTTTGTGTTTTATTTTTTTTTAATATATAACTGATAAATGTTATATAAAAGTTTAAAGAAAATTTCCAAAAAAATATTCTTATAATAGTTTGGAAAAATTCGCAAAAATTTTAAGTACATAAATATGTATGTAGTATGTATATTTTTTTTAAAGCTTACTGAGTAATTTTTTTAAGCTTTCTATATGAATTTAATAATATTCAAAACTGTAGAATAAATAGAAATAAATTTTAAACGCATAATTATTATATCATGGGGGTAAACTTACAAAAATTAATTTCTCAAATAAAGAAAAGGTTTAGTCAAAAACAAAATAATAATTTATGTATGTAAAAATATGTGCATGAATGTATATATGAATATATGTGTGTATGTATGTATATATGAATGGATTAGAATTGAAGATTTTAAAATTTTTCGTTCCAACATATGAACGTATGTACATATGAATGTATTAGAATCGAAAATTTTGAAATTTTGCTGTTGGAAAAATTATAAATAAAATT
This sequence comes from Condylostylus longicornis, assembly GCF_029603195.1. NCBI lineage: Eukaryota > Metazoa > Arthropoda > Insecta > Diptera > Dolichopodidae > Condylostylus > Condylostylus longicornis. Next base: position 8,078 of record NW_026578302.1, on the reverse strand, counting down.
ATAAATGCAAATATACATAATTATGAATAGATACCTGTTTTTTTTAAACTGTGGGTAAACATATAGGATTGAATTTTAAACATAAAGAAAAGGTTTAGTCAAAAACAAAATAATAATTTATGTATGTAAAAATATGTGTATGAATGTATATATGAATATATGTGTGTATGTATGTATATATGAATGTATTGGAATTTAGCATTTTTTACAGGTTTTCGCTCGAACAATAAAAATAAAATTTTAGGTAGATACATACGTACATAAATTGTGTATGTATATTTTTTTAAAGCTTGCTGACGAAACATAATATTCAAAACAATAACAAATGAAGCATTAATATTCAGTTGCCACAAAACATCTGATGTCTTTTATAAAATCTGACATTTATTTAAGTTTATTTCGATTTTTCGAAATTAAAATATATGTGAGATCATTGCATTTTCAAATATTATTTATTTCTCGGTTTGTGTTTCTAATAATAAAAATAACGTAAAACGTATCATTTATTTCTTGGTTTGTGTTTCTAATTATAAAAAGTATAAAAGAAAAACGTGCTTTTGTTATACAAAAATTTTTTCAGAAAATCTTAAAATAGAGCTATTTCGGGGCTAAAAAGTTCCAATGTCAGATTTTTCTGGTACCCTAGAGGCAAAATTCTACCTAATGCCTTTTGTCCCATGTCTCTAGCCCTTCTAGAAGTACCCGTACTTTTTACCACCTGAGAAGTAGCTATATATATATAATGTAAAATATGATGGTTTTTGATGAGTTATACGATATATGAATAAAATGTAGAATTATTAAGGGAAATTCAAGGTACTGCGTAGCCTAGTGGTTAGCGTGGTAGTCTCATAGCCAGAAGGTTATTGGATCAATGCTTGCCTGGATTGTTGTATTTTTCTTTTTTTGGATTATTTTAAAAATTTTTTTTTTTATTTTGTTTAAATTTTGTGTTTTATTTTTTTTTAATATATAACTGATAAATGTTATATAAAAGTTTAAAGAAAATTTCCAAAAAAATATTCTTATAATAGTTTGGAAAAATTCGCAAAAATTTTAAGTACATAAATATGTATGTAGTATGTATATTTTTTTTAAAGCTTACTGAGTAATTTTTTTAAGCTTTCTATATGAATTTAATAATATTCAAAACTGTAGAATAAATAGAAATAAATTTTAAACGCATAATTATTATATCATGGGGGTAAACTTACAAAAATTAATTTCTCAAATAAAGAAAAGGTTTAGTCAAAAACAAAATAATAATTTATGTATGTAAAAATATGTGCATGAATGTATATATGAATATATGTGTGTATGTATGTATATATGAATGGATTAGAATTGAAGATTTTAAAATTTTTCGTTCCAACATATGAACGTATGTACATATGAATGTATTAGAATCGAAAATTTTGAAATTTTGCTGTTGGAAAAATTATAAATAAAATTATAAATGCAAATATACATAATTATGAATAGATACCTGTTTTTTTTAAACTGTGGGTAAACATATAGGATTGAATTTTAAACATAAAGAAAAGGTTTAGTCAAAAACAAAATAATAATTTATGTATGTAAAAATATGTGTATGAATGTATATATGAATATATGTGTGTATGTATGTATATATGAATGTATTGGAATTTAGCATTTTTTACAGGTTTTCGCTCGAACAATAAAAATAAAATTTTAGGTAGATACATACGTACATAAATTGTGTATGTATATTTTTTTAAAGCTTGCTGACGAAACATAATATTCAAAACAATAACAAATGAAGCATTAATATTCAGTTGCCACAAAACATCTGATGTCTTTTATAAAATCTGACATTTATTTAAGTTTATTTCGATTTTTCGAAATTAAAATATATGTGAGATCATTGCATTTTCAAATATTATTTATTTCTCGGTTTGTGTTTCTAATAATAAAAATAACGTAAAACGTATCATTTATTTCTTGGTTTGTGTTTCTAATTATAAAAAGTATAAAAGAAAAACGTGCTTTTGTTATACAAAAATTTTTTCAGAAAATCTTAAAATAGAGCTATTTCGGGGCTAAAAAGTTCCAATGTCAGATTTTTCTGGTACCCTAGAGGCAAAATTCTACCTAATGCCTTTTGTCCCATGTCTCTAGCCCTTCTAGAAGTACCCGTACTTTTTACCACCTGAGAAGTAGCTATATATATATAATGTAAAATATGATGGTTTTTGATGAGTTATACGATATATGAATAAAATGTAGAATTATTAAGGGAAATTCAAGGTACTGCGTAGCCTAGTGGTTAGCGTGGTAGTCTCATAGCCAGAAGGTTATTGGATCAATGCTTGCCTGGATTGTTGTATTTTTCTTTTTTTGGATTATTTTAAAAATTTTTTTTTTTATTTTGTTTAAATTTTGTGTTTTATTTTTTTTTAATATATAACTGATAAATGTTATATAAAAGTTTAAAGAAAATTTCCAAAAAAATATTCTTATAATAGTTTGGAAAAATTCGCTAAAATTTTAAGTACATAAATATGTATGTAGTATGTATATTTTTTTTAAAGCTTACTGAGTAATTTTTTTAAGCTTTCTATATGAATTTAATAATATTCAAAACTGTAGAATAAATAGAAATAAATTTTAAACGCATAATTATTATATCATGGGGGTAAACTTACAAAAATTAATTTCTCAAATAAAGAAAAGGTTTAGTCAAAAACAAAATAATAATTTATGTATGTAAAAATATGTGCATGAATGTATATATGAATATATGTGTGTATGTATGTATATATGAATGGATTAGAATTGAAGATTTTAAAATTTTTCGTTCCAACATATGAACGTATGTACATATGAATGTATTAGAATCGAAAATTTTGAAATTTTGCTGTTGGAAAAATTATAAATAAAATTATAAATGCAAATATACATAATTATGAATAGATACCTGTTTTTTTTAAACTGTGGGTAAACATATAGGATTGAATTTTAAACATAAAGAAAAGGTTTAGTCAAAAACAAAATAATAATTTATGTATGTAAAAATATGTGTATGAATGTATATATGAATATATGTGTGTATGTATGTATATATGAATGTATTGGAATTTAGCATTTTTTACAGGTTTTCGCTCGAACAATAAAAATAAAATTTTAGGTAGATACATACGTACATAAATTGTGTATGTATATTTTTTTAAAGCTTGCTGACGAAACATAATATTCAAAACAATAACAAATGAAGCATTAATATTCAGTTGCCACAAAACATCTGATGTCTTTTATAAAATCTGACATTTATTTAAGTTTATTTCGATTTTTCGAAATTAAAATATATGTGAGATCATTGCATTTTCAAATATTATTTATTTCTCGGTTTGTGTTTCTAATAATAAAAATAACGTAAAACGTATCATTTATTTCTTGGTTTGTGTTTCTAATTATAAAAAGTATAAAAGAAAAACGTGCTTTTGTTATACAAAAATTTTTTCAGAAAATCTTAAAATAGAGCTATTTCGGGGCTAAAAAGTTCCAATGTCAGATTTTTCTGGTACCCTAGAGGCAAAATTCTACCTAATGCCTTTTGTCCCATGTCTCTAGCCCTTCTAGAAGTACCCGTACTTTTTACCACCTGAGAAGTAGCTATATATATATAATGTAAAATATGATGGTTTTTGATGAGTTATACGATATATGAATAAAATGTAGAATTATTAAGGGAAATTCAAGGTACTGCGTAGCCTAGTGGTTAGCGTGGTAGTCTCATAGCCAGAAGGTTATTGGATCAATGCTTGCCTGGATTGTTGTATTTTTCTTTTTTTGGATTATTTTAAAAATTTTTTTTTTTATTTTGTTTAAATTTTGTGTTTTATTTTTTTTTAATATATAACTGATAAATGTTATATAAAAGTTTAAAGAAAATTTCCAAAAAAATATTCTTATAATAGTTTGGAAAAATTCGCAAAAATTTTAAGTACATAAATATGTATGTAGTATGTATATTTTTTTTAAAGCTTACTGAGTAATTTTTTTAAGCTTTCTATATGAATTTAATAATATTCAAAACTGTAGAATAAATAGAAATAAATTTTAAACGCATAATTATTATATCATGGGGGTAAACTTACAAAAATTAATTTCTCAAATAAAGAAAAGGTTTAGTCAAAAACAAAATAATAATTTATGTATGTAAAAATATGTGCATGAATGTATATATGAATATATGTGTGTATGTATGTATATATGAATGGATTAGAATTGAAGATTTTAAAATTTTTCGTTCCAACATATGAACGTATGTACATATGAATGTATTAGAATCGAAAATTTTGAAATTTTGCTGTTGGAAAAAATATAAATAAAATTATAAATGCAAATATACATAATTATGAATAGATACCTGTTTTTTTTAAACTGTGGGTAAACATATAGGATTGAATTTTAAACATAAAGAAAAGGTTTAGTAAAAAACAAAATAATAATTTATGTATGTAAAAATATGTGTATGAATGTATATATGAATATATGTGGGTATGTATGTATATATGAATGTATTGGAATTTAGCATTTTTTACAGGTTTTCGCTCGAACAATAAAAATAAAATTTTAGGTAGATACATACGTACATAAATTGTGTATGTATATTTTTTTAAAGCTTGCTGACGAAACATAATATTCAAAACAATAACAAATGAAGCATTAATATTCAGTTGCCACAAAACATCTGATGTCTTTTATAAAATCTGACATTTATTTAAGTTTATTTCGATTTTTCGAAATTAAAATATATGTGAGATCATTGCATTTTCAAATATTATTTATTTCTCGGTTTGTGTTTCTAATAATAAAAATAACGTAAAACGTATCATTTATTTCTTGGTTTGTGTTTCTAATTATAAAAAGTATAAAAGAAAAACGTGCTTTTGTTATACAAAAATTTTTTCAGAAAATCTTAAAATAGAGCTATTTCGGGGCTAAAAAGTTCCAATGTCAGATTTTTCTGGTACCCTAGAGGCAAAATTCTACCTAATGCCTTTTGTCCCATGTCTCTAGCCCTTCTAGAAGTACCCGTACTTTTTACCACCTGAGAAGTAGCTATATATATATAATGTAAAATATGATGGTTTTTGATGAGTTATACGATATATGAATAAAATGTAGAATTATTAAGGGAAATTCAAGGTACTGCGTAGCCTAGTGGTTAGCGTGGTAGTCTCATAGCCAGAAGGTTATTGGATCAATGCTTGCCTGGATTGTTGTATTTTTCTTTTTTTGGATTATTTTAAAAATTTTTTTTTTTATTTTGTTTAAATTTTGTGTTTTATTTTTTTTTAATATATAACTGATAAATGTTATATAAAAGTTTAAAGAAAATTTCCAAAAAAATATTCTTATAATAGTTTGGAAAAATTCGCAAAAATTTTAAGTACATAAATATGTATGTAGTATGTATATTTTTTTTAAAGCTTACTGAGTAATTTTTTTAAGCTTTCTATATGAATTTAATAATATTCAAAACTGTAGAATAAATAGAAATAAATTTTAAACGCATAATTATTATATCATGGGGGTAAACTTACAAAAATTAATTTCTCAAATAAAGAAAAGGTTTAGTCAAAAACAAAATAATAATTTATGTATGTAAAAATATGTGCATGAATGTATATATGAATATATGTGTGTATGTATGTATATATGAATGGATTAGAATTGAAGATTTTAAAATTTTTCGTTCCAACATATGAACGTATGTACATATGAATGTATTAGAATCGAAAATTTTGAAATTTTGCTGTTGGAAAAATTATAAATAAAATTATAAATGCAAATATACATAATTATGAATAGATACCTGTTTTTTTTAAACTGTGGGTAAACATATAGGATTGAATTTTAAACATAAAGAAAAGGTTTAGTCAAAAACAAAATAATAATTTATGTATGTAAAAATATGTGTATGAATGTATATATGAATATATGTGTGTATGTATGTATATATGAATGTATTGGAATTTAGCATTTTTTACAGGTTTTCGCTCGAACAATAAAAATAAAATTTTAGGTAGATACATACGTACATAAATTGTGTATGTATATTTTTTTAAAGCTTGCTGACGAAACATAATATTCAAAACAATAACAAATGAAGCATTAATATTCAGTTGCCACAAAACATCTGATGTCTTTTATAAAATCTGACATTTATTTAAGTTTATTTCGATTTTTCGAAATTAAAATATATGTGAGATCATTGCATTTTCAAATATTATTTATTTCTCGGTTTGTGTTTCTAATAATAAAAATAACGTAAAACGTATCATTTATTTCTTGGTTTGTGTTTCTAATTATAAAAAGTATAAAAGAAAAACGTGCTTTTGTTATACAAAAATTTTTTCAGAAAATCTTAAAATAGAGCTATTTCGGGGCTAAAAAGTTCCAATGTCAGATTTTTCTGGTACCCTAGAGGCAAAATTCTACCTAATGCCTTTTGTCCCATGTCTCTAGCCCTTCTAGAAGTACCCGTACTTTTTACCACCTGAGAAGTAGCTATATATATATAATGTAAAATATGATGGTTTTTGATGAGTTATACGATATATGAATAAAATGTAGAATTATTAAGGGAAATTCAAGGTACTGCGTAGCCTAGTGGTTAGCGTGGTAGTCTCATAGCCAGAAGGTTATTGGATCAATGCTTGCCTGGATTGTTGTATTTTTCTTTTTTTGGATTATTTTAAAAATTTTTTTTTTTATTTTGTTTAAATTTTGTGTTTTATTTTTTTTTAATATATAACTGATAAATGTTATATAAAAGTTTAAAGAAAATTTCCAAAAAAATATTCTTATAATAGTTTGGAAAAATTCGCAAAAATTTTAAGTACATAAATATGTATGTAGTATGTATATTTTTTTTAAAGCTTACTGAGTAATTTTTTTAAGCTTTCTATATGAATTTAATAATATTCAAAACTGTAGAATAAATAGAAATAAATTTTAAACGCATAATTATTATATCATGGGGGTAAACTTACAAAAATTAATTTCTCAAATAAAGAAAAGGTTTAGTCAAAAACAAAATAATAATTTATGTATGTAAAAATATGTGCATGAATGTATATATGAATATATGTGTGTATGTATGTATATATGAATGGATTAGAATTGAAGATTTTAAAATTTTTCGTTCCAACATATGAACGTATGTACATATGAATGTATTAGAATCGAAAATTTTGAAATTTTGCTGTTGGAAAAATTATAAATAAAATTATAAATGCAAATATACATAATTATGAATAGATACCTGTTTTTTTTAAACTGTGGGTAAACATATAGGATTGAATTTTAAACATAAAGAAAAGGTTTAGTCAAAAACAAAATAATAATTTATGTATGTAAAAATATGTGTATGAATGTATATATGAATATATGTGTGTATGTATGTATATATGAATGTATTGGAATTTAGCATTTTTTACAGGTTTTCGCTCGAACAATAAAAATAAAATTTTAGGTAGATACATACGTACATAAATTGTGTATGTATATTTTTTTAAAGCTTGCTGACGAAACATAATATTCAAAACAATAACAAATGAAGCATTAATATTCAGTTGCCACAAAACATCTGATGTCTTTTATAAAATCTGACATTTATTTAAGTTTATTTCGATTTTTCGAAATTAAAATATATGTGAGATCATTGCATTTTCAAATATTATTTATTTCTCGGTTTGTGTTTCTAATAATAAAAATAACGTAAAACGTATCATTTATTTCTTGGTTTGTGTTTCTAATTATAAAAAGTATAAAAGAAAAACGTGCTTTTGTTATACAAAAATTTTTTCAGAAAATCTTAAAATAGAGCTATTTCGGGGCTAAAAAGTTCCAATGTCAGATTTTTCTGGTACCCTAGAGGCAAAATTCTACCTAATGCCTTTTGTCCCATGTCTCTAGCCCTTCTAGAAGTACCCGTACTTTTTACCACCTGAGAAGTAGCTATATATATATAATGTAAAATATGATGGTTTTTGATGAGTTATACGATATATGAATAAAATGTAGAATTATTAAGGGAAATTCAAGGT
>NW_026578301.1:37500-68209 GCF_029603195.1 Condylostylus longicornis | reverse complement strand
CAAATAATATTTTAAGTTCCTCCATTCTAAATCCATTTGCATCTTACTCTCTGATAGCACCATCTAACTTGCAACATTTAACTGAAGTGAGCGAAGAATCTAACAGTAATAGAAAATATTTTAATCAGTCACAAGAAGAGTTTATCTTTAGAAACCCTAATGATCATAGTTTTCTTTTTAAAAATAATATATTAGATTCCAGAGATTTAAGCAATAATTCTGAAGTAAATGTAGATGAAAATGATGACCATCTAATTAAAAAACCAACATCTGTTCAATCTACTGAGCTACAAAAAGCAATAGAAAAAATGACTCATTTTAATTCAGTTAAAAGATCTCACTCTAATTTGGATTTACATGATTCTTTAAGTAACACAGAAAGTAACGATGATTCCAACAGTGCACCTGAGTCACACAACTTAAGAGAGCAAAAAAGTTTCGAAAAAATCAGAAATAGAAAACGAAAGAGTAAAAAGCCTTTGCGTTTAAATTTAGATGATGACAATTTTACAATATCCAGTTCTTCAGAAAATAATTCGGAAATTTTCGATTCTATGAAAGAAAAGCTTGAGAGTTGCGTACGTAAATCATTAGAATATAACTTTGAGCCAACAAAATTTAATAAAGAATCAAGAACACCTTATTCTTCAGATGAAAGAATACTGGTTAATAGGAAAATACAGAACTTAATAAATGTAAATCAAGATATAACAAATTTTACATTAGATTTATCAAACAAAAAAATGCGCGATAGAAACGCAGAAGAAGAAAAAGATTTTGTAACGAAAAATACAAAATGTAGCTTGTCATGTTCTAAAGATGAGTTAAACTATTTTGATAAAATTCCACAAAGTTTAGATAACTCTGACACGTTCTTGCATTTAGAACGTAAAAGCCACCAAATTGAAGAAAATAGTTATTTACAAGAGGAAAAGAACAATAATATAATAGTGGATGATAATCTTAAAACATGTAGTGAATGTGGTAAAGTATTCGCTAATCACTTTGCAATAAGAATGCATTTTGAAAATGTTCATTTGAAATTACAACATAAATGCAATATAAACGGTTGCAATGCTATCTTTTTATCGAAGAGGAGTAGAGACAGACATAGTTCAAACGATAATCTTCATAGAAAACTACTATCAACCGAACTGAAGAACGAGTCAGAAGATTTAAGACGAAACTTAAGTTTGAGCTCTCCGAAAAACTCTTCTTTAAGAAGAGAATTAATTGATACATCATTTTTCCCACCTCACTATGAAAGTCTTCAACCATATTCATCAAATATAGACACAGTAACGATAAATTCTTTTGCTACCAGCCGGATTGCCTTGCCAAATTTAAGTGCTTTAAATTATCCATTTTTGCATACCAAAGACATATCAAATTATCCCACTCTGCCATCTTTACCTGCTTACACAAATTCAAACTTTTTCCGAAGCGCATTTGATCAAGGTTTGTTAAACTTATTTTCTAAAGAAAATTGCTCAAATTCTTCCTCTAGAAAATCTTTTAAATTTGACGAGGGAAAGTCGGCTGCGGTTTCTGAAGGTATAAGTCAAAAGAATAATTTCATGAAATATTCGTGACTCAATTGTGGCAATTTGAAGGTCACAAAATTATTTAAATAATGATAATATCAAATTCCATTAAATAATGTAAAAAAGATTATTCGTTGAATTTTTTTGTTCAAATTCATAGTGATGTAAAATTAAACAGAAATAAAAAATATTAATTACTGCAGATCCTGATGTTGTTTCAAATTTGTTCTCTTGTCATTTTTTTAGTGCAAGCTTTTGTTCAAAATTTCAGGAAGTTTTAGAATATTTGATATCATGTGGTAATGGTTGCAATTTCGAATCATATAGGCCTCATACTTATTGTTATTTCAAAAGTCTTTTGCGACTGTTAAAATTTTAATCTGTCGCTCAGAACTAGTAATTTCCTTGTCTACAAGAGAGAATTACTCGCTGGTTGATTAGTAATTAAACACCAATTGCTAAATTGTAACATAATTGTAAACTTTTTTAAACAAAAAATTTTTTTGGGACATTTCAGAACTGAGAAGCTTTGTAGGAAACACAAAAATTCGATTTAAACGCAACTGCTAGAGAGTGACTTGAATACGTGTAGTTTATGATGTCGTGATAATGGCCCAACTGAATGTTGACTTCCAAAGCCTTCATTAGACTTTAAAATTTGTTTTTTTTTTTTTTCATTAAATTTTGATTTCAATAAAATAATAGCGTCAAAAAAATCTAAATTACACAAAACTATTGTGCTGTACATATAATTAATTGCACATTAATATATTTGTTGCTTCCTTATTCTGTACAGATACAGATAGATAATAATCAATTATTACTCTAGCATACTTTGTCAAGTTACCCTTTCTATTTGACAATCGCCTTAACAATTTCATCGTTCGACAATTTAGCAATGACATTTGATTTTGCCAAACTCTAATTTAAGTTTATTTATACAAAGTAAGTACACCATCAGCAAACAAAACAATTTTACAGGACTTGACATCATTTGTGTATTATCAAAAACTTTAACTATTTATTTCAAAATATTCTATACGAGATTACTGTCATCTTAAACTTAAAACTATCCATTTCTTTTGAATTTAGATTCCGAAATTTTATTACAGATAATTCTTTTTTGTTTTTATATGTTCAAAATATAATAGCCAATGTTCCAGCATATTCAATTGCGAATATGACAGGAGAATACGAATATTGGTTTTGAAATGCAAATGAAATTTTGGAAAGTGGATAATGATATTTTCTGATTCTCTTTTTTGAGAATTGAAATGGAATTGCATTTAATTTTTTTTTCGAACGTCATTCATAATTTAAAGTTTAAAGACTTTATTTAAATTTTTTTCTTAATTTTAAAATGTTGAATCAGGAAGAACTGAACGTTTGCCTTTTCATGCAAAATTTTTCTTCTAACTTATCTTTTTTACCAACCGAAATCCGTATACAAAAAGTTTGTTAGTGTTGTTAAAATTGTAAAAAAGTGTTTAAAACGCATTTTCATAGTCATCTGGAATACTTTTACTAATATAGACAAAATACATTGCGGTCGATCATGTGCTGATCACATTCGATTTTTTATTTTTCCTTCATTTATTTTCTTCATTAAATAATAGAAACTTCCAGTTTTGACCAAAAATTATGAATGCTATACACTAAGTTATTTAGAAATAAAGAGACACGAAATATTTTAGCGTTATATTTTAGCGTTGTACAGAAAAAATGAATTGAATTTATACATGAGGTAAGGAACTATTTAGAACATAATGTAAATATTGAAGAAATTTTTTGTATAGTTTGTGATTTCAACATAAACTATAGGGTGAATTGCGAGTAGTTATATTATAGGAGTTCTATACCGAAAGTATCATCCTAGAGGTCTGCAATGAATAATATGATTATTATCTTGGATAAAAGTAAGCGGAAGTGTCATTCTAGAGGTTTGCAATGCTGTAATATATTGGGTAAGTATGCAACATTCAGAATGGGCGGTATGCAATATTAGTGCCCGGATTGTTGTCTTGTTCAAAAGTAATATTTTTGAAGTATGCAATATTTAAAATGAAGTATGCAATATTTATGGAGGGATTGTTGTCTTCCTTAAAAGTAGGTAAATTTTAAGTTTTTAAAAAAGACGTTAACTTCAAAATCTTTTTAAAATTTGGTAAACTTGATTTAATATTTCAAGTTTTGGCTGCAGTAAAAGGAAAGACGTTAAATATAAAATATTTTTATATTTAAAAAAGTTTTAAAGCTTAAAAGGTATGCAATATTATAAATTTTTTTGAGCAAAGACACTAAATTTTAAATCTTTTAAAATTTGAAAAACTTTTCAAAGCTTGACGTAATATTGTAAGCTTTTTGTCTTGAGCGGTAAAGGAAAGCCGTTAAATTGAAAATGCAATACTTTAAATTTTTGAAGTATGCAATATTTGTTGAGGGATTGTTGTCTTGGTAGTAGATAAAATTTCAAGTTTTTAAAAAAGATTTTAATTTAAAATCTTTTAATATATAAAATAGTTTTTAAAGCTTGGTGTATTAAGCTTTTTTTCTCGTGAAATAAAGGAAAGCCGTTAAATTTAAAGTCTTTTTAAATTTAAAAAAGTTTTTAAAGCCTGAAAAGTTGCAATATTATTTTCGTGTATTGGTGAATTAAAAAATTAAACAGTATGTAATTTATGAAGAGCTTTTCTTCTTTTTAAAGCTTATACGATGTAATTCCTTCATTTGGAAACAAAAGGATTTATGACAAAATACAATGCAATATTTTTAATTGATTTGATGTTGAGTTATGAAATATAAAGTAATTTCTACATTTAATTTTCTATTGCATAATGTCCCCAAGCATATGTATTTACTTCATCACTTAAGTTAGGTGAGGTCGCATGGCCCCCGAAGGGTACACCTAGGCCACCAAGGCCCATTGTAATGCCGCCGAATCCTCCCACTCTCCCTCATTAGAACCAGCCCGAGTACCTCAGAAACCGGCCAAGATTCCTAGCATTTACATTCGCTACGTCCATAGCCCGTCCAAAAAAGTAGGATCCAAGAAACCTCCGATTCGAGTTCGCCAACGCCAGACACGAGCTTATCAGGTGCGTCACCGTTTGCTCCTCCTCCTCGTCACAGTAGCTGCTACAGCCGTCGTTTGCGGGGCGGCCCATCCGCTGCATTGCGTAGCAGCAGTCTGTGAGTGCTTAGAGGCATGCCTAGATTCTCCTTTTCAGGTGGAATTCCGAGGGTCGTTCTATGTCTTGCAAGCCCATCCGCCTTGCAATTCCCCGAGATCCCACTATGTCCGGGAAGCCGAACCAAGTTTAACTCGAACTGCCCCGCCATCTCGACCTAAGAGACGACTTAAAATCTAGGACCGTTCGGGACGTAGAGGTCTCCAGCTCCAGAGCCCACATCGTGGCCTGACTGTCCGTGAAGATGCTAACATTGCCCACGAACACCACATGCTCGCCAGTGCAGAGCCTCCCAATTGCAACCACCTCTGCCTTAAATACACTGCAGTGGTCCGGGAGTTCGTGCCCCTAGTCCGCAAGGATCGAAGGGTGACCTGTGGGGCTACACGACCACTGTGATCGGGCCCCCAGGCGCACTGCAGACCCCGGAGCCATCTGCTTGCCCAGTATATCCAATGGCAGCAGATTCAAGAGAATCTCAAGAGCCTGTGTAGGGGTGGATACTTTTGAAAGCGCCTTCAATATCTAGGAAAGGAGCCAGTGTGTATTCTTCGCAGTTAAGGGACCATTCAATGTAGTGAATCAAGGAGTGTAGGGCCGTTTCCGTTGACCTATCCTTCCGATACGCATATTGTGCCGGAGACACCCTCCTCGGGTTAAGATTGCTCCTTATGTAAGCGTCTATCAATTTTTCCGATATTTTTAGTAGAAATGGTGTTAGACTAATTGATCTAAAATCCTTTGGGCTGCTGTGAGAGCTTCTCCCAGTTTTAGAAATGAAGACGACTCTGGCAACATTCCACGATTTTGCAATGTGAGCTAGGTCTATACAGCTTTCTTAGATAATTTTCAGTATCTACGAATAGGAACAAGATTGGTTCACGTCATTTTGTAGTTCCGCAGGCGCTATATCGTCCGGACCAGCCGATTTGAAAGACAGAAAGCTGCGGATAGCCCACAGAATTCCTCCCTCGGTAACCACTTTTGAGGAACAAGATTCACCGTCGTAGACATTCGAAGTAGATTCCCCCAAGAATTCGGGAAGGTGCGCATCCAGAAGCAGTCCCAAGGACTCCGAAGTGGAGCTGGTCCAGGAGCACAGCTGCCAGCAGATAACTCTGCACGACTGGGTCACTTTCTACGAACTTTCTTAGTCTAGATAGCTCCGCAACCCTGCCAATTCTTCCATAAAACTCCCTCCAGGAAGATCGCTTCGTCCTCCTCAGCTGACGCTTGTATTTTCTGAGGTCATCTTGTATGCGTTCGAATCAGATGATGCACTGCTGAACTTTCCTCTGTTACTTTATCACTTAAGATATATCTTTTTTCATCTGCATTATTTAAAGCTACCTTATTAAGATTTTGGGTACAAATAGTATGTATATAGTTTAGATGTGAGAACCTTTATATTTCTATATATTATTAAATTATTTAGTAAAGCGGATTTGCAATCTTCTAAACTTAAATCATTGACTATATACCTCTTAACATCTTTCGCTTTTTAAATATTTTTATTTTGTAGAGTTTCATGGAAATACATTTTCGATCTCAAACCTATAAATTCAGTTATAATTTTTCTACTCATTTCATCTTTAAATAGACCTAATACTTTTTTTGCTTATGGAAAATTAAATGGGTTATCTTTTTCATAATCTGACGTATCAAAAAAATCTGTTAAATATGGCCCTATATTATTATAAAAATCACCCGTGATGATTGTATAAGTAAAACTATCAGTGGCTATGTAATTAAGCAGTAAATTATTTTGAAATTTTTGTTTCATAAAATTATGGTAAAAGTCATACATTAAAATTTTCGATTGATCAAAAATTGTAATTGTATGTTTTTGTAATTTGCTTTTGTTTTATTTAAGTCTACTGGAAATCTTCATATTTCCACGTAAGTATTAGGTGATGTATTTTTAACAACAGTATTGGTATTTGTATTTGCATTATCCATAAAAATATACGCATACATAGAAACGTTTTTTACTAATTTTTTTTTAGGGAAATATCTATTTTTCAGTTTTTTAAAAAGAATATTGTTTGATTGACTTATTATTTAATATTTTAATATTTTGCTTTTTGTACCTACTTGAATATTTTCATATGTTTTGTAATTTTCAGTATACTTTTTTTTAAAAACTGGAAAGTAAAAATCTATGAAATGGTTTCTGATTAAATTAAAGTACGTCTCTCAAATGTACAAACAAACAATTTAATTTTAATTATTATATATTACGTAAAATACAAATTTTCAATTTTGAAGAAACTTATTTTCACAAATAAGTAAACATAGGCACAAATGTATGTATTATTAAGAGTTGATAAAATAGCGATTAAAATTATGGTGGAAACATCATTAATACTACCAATTTCCGAATTAACTATCGGTCCTATCTTCAAGTTCTCATTTTGAAAGTGTGTGTGTCTATTACAAATATTGTAGCTTGTTCTGTAAACTGGCTCCACCATAATAAAGTTTTTATTATGTTGTAATTCTAATAACTGGGCGGAAATTGGTATAGGCGTCATAAGCAGTACTATAATGATTTTTTTCAAATTATAATTTCATATCCTCATACAGGTAACATTCTGAGTTGTGGTAAACTCTTGAATCTGTTATTTTACAAAGATCGAATTATGAGGAATTCTATCGAGTTGACTCAACTGATTTGATTGAAGAGCGAAAATAATAAAGCGTGGCTTTTCAAGCTGGTTGTTGATTTTATATTCCAAATATGACGAGTGGTATCTTGTGGTGAAATTTTGTACTCAAATAATTCCCAATTTCTAAAAGCTATAATCATTTTAGCATTATTTGTAATATGATTGTATAAATTCAGCTCAAATGCATTTTTTCCAAGCCGAAAGTAGAAATAACAGTAAGGTCCAACAGATCTAAATCTTTTCCGACTTCTAGTCCTATCTCTGAAACAGGTTTGCGACTTCCAATGCTCAGCATCTCCAATTTTTAATTCAGCTATTATATTTTTAAGGGAACCAATTTCTTCCTGCGAGCTTGCAATTTTGTTTTGATTGATGACCACCTCGGGCTTTGCGGTGATCGAGACAGCCACAGATCTAGCATCCTGCATTGTATCCTGCAATTTTGTCTGCAGTTTTTAATAGGGTTTGGCTATTTTGTACGTTTTGCGAAATTTGAACAATGTTGATTACGAGTGGAGGACGACTAAGCCAAAGTTCCTTGATGAATTCCTCACCTGAAGTAGCTGCTGAACCAGGCAGTTGCTTCAAGTGACGGAAAAATTCTGATGGTCGTCTGTCTCCTATTTCCTCGTCCGATATTAATTTCTAAATTCTTCTCTCCAAACTCATGGAATGTCTGTTCGTCAGTAGTTCCTTTAAATTATTATACAAAATGGTGGCTGAGGGATCCTCTAATACATCCATGATTGACTCGGCAACATCTTGTGGCAATTTAGGCCAGTAAGCAGGGAGACGCGTGTGCGTCTGTTTGATTATACCGACTTTTGATATGAAAGCCACTATCCGAATCAGTTTTATTTTAATTAAATGTGCATGGTATTTATAATATTATAGAAAAAGGAAAAACAAATAATAAAAAAAGAATACTTATTATTTATTTATTTAATTTTTTGGGAAATGTTTTTTTTTTAAAAAAAAAGAATCTGTTTGTGCTATAGACTATAGTAAATATTATGTACTGTGAAGTCTTTCTTTTACTTCCCTCTTCTTTATTGTTGCGTGTTGGACAATGGCGGCAGCGAACACCTTTCTTTATGATGAGTTTGTTGTAGCTTGTGAAAATCTCCTTATTTTATGTAATTCTTCTTTTCTATTTTTTTTGTTATACAATTTACATATGTGTAGTTATTTTTTTATACCACATATGAGCGATGGTACAATTGCAATAATTATATATGTTATATTTTTTATATATCCGAAAAATATTTATTATATTTTTTATGAACATATGAGGAGGTAAAAACAATCTTGTAAATTTGCAAAGTAGGTACTAGGGTTTATTTAATATTAGACTAGATTTAAGTATTTTAATTTGCAAGCATGTACACGTGTATATAATTTTTTGTGTTGGTAGTATTAGGTTAATTATATTTTTATCTCGTTTATTGTAAATGAAAATTAATTTTTATTTTTATTTATTTTTTTTTTTTTTATATTTGTTATTCTTTTTTTTTTTTGGTATGTTTAATTGATAAATTTTTCAAAATTTTTTTTTTATTTTTAAGCTTATTAAAAATGTTCAATATTCATGTATATGCACTTAATGTATCATAAACATGAATGCATATTAGTGTGATGTATTAAAAAAAGCACGTGTAATTTTTAATCCAAATTTATATTTTATTTAAGAGACCATCTTTTGTTTTTAACTTTTTGAAATTTACGTAAATTCGCCAGCAGTTGTTTTCACTAATATATTTTGTATTTTTTATTAATATTTTAGAAATTATTTTAAATTTTACTGTACGAATTTTAAAGTGAGGGTCACCAATGTGGTCGACATCGGCACCTATAATTTTTATTTTATTTCATTGAAACATTTTATTTTATTATTTTATTTTACTTCCTTTTTGTTTTATTTTAATGATTATTTTATTATATCATTTAATAATTTTTTCAGTTATTATTAAAACAATTATTATTTATTACATTTATATCATTTATATATTTGAGTATATTTATATAATTTTATTCTTTTATATTAAAAATCGTGCTACTTTGCCTGTTCAAAAACAAATGAATGCCGAAATTCTCTTGGAAATACAAGAAGAATTTCATGTTATACAATACAGATTATTGAGAATCAATTCTCGTAATAAATGTGTTTGTTAAGTGACGAACGTATGAACATGCATGCGGCTTCCATCGGCTTGCTTTGAGCATATCCATATGGATATCGATAAAACAATTTGTCCTATATTTTGACCTATTGTGCCGACCGTTTCACTCGTCTCTCGGCTGCTACTATTGCAAAAACATTCGTAAAAAATGATCTTCCTAGGTTCGAAACACCATCACGGGGATTACTATCAATCAAGGTACATAATTTAAAACGAAGCTTTTTAGTGAACTAACTGCACTTATTGGTGCATATAGAATTCGTGCTGCCCCTTATTGACAGAAGTCAAACAGAATGCTTACGTGCCATGGACTTTGGACACCTGTAAACATATTTTCATGCGGGTTGACAGAACGGAATATTTTAAAACGGGTTTAACACCGCCCTACGGTGGTCCATATAAGGTTGTGCGCAGCTTTAGAAAATACTTCGTAGTCGACATGAATAGTACCAATACTTCCATTTCAATTGATAGAATTAAGCCATTTTGTCAAATAATTTGAAGTCTAAACACTCAATAACTAAAACACAACGTGTAACATTAAATAACCTTGATATTTCTTTATTTTCTCTTACATTCGCAAAAAAATTCGAAATATTTTTGTTAATATTTAAGATTTAAATATAATTCTGTAAAAAACTAATAACACAAGCTATTAAGTTGATATATACAATCATATTACTTAAACTTTTTAAATTCACCACACCGGTTTTTTTAATTGTAATGAGAAGAATTTTAAGCCATGCTTGTTCTTCTTTTCCGAAACGTCACCGCGCTTATAAATATTTAAGATTAAATAAATAAGTTAAAATTAGAAAAGAAAAAAGTATGAAAAAGGTTAAATGTATTATAAAATTTTATTAAAACCTTAACTATTTACTATAAATGTAAACTCAAATTAAATGTAAATTAATTTAAACTCAAATTTAATATAAGTTAATTTAATACAAATTATAATTACAACTAAAAAATTAATCTTACTAACTACTTGTATGTAAAAATGTTAAAAATGCTCTTAAATAAAGTATAAGGATAAATTACAAACTAAAAATATAGTGTTTGTTTAATTTTGTTAAATCAAAATTGTATACACTAGCATATTATATTTTAAAAAACTTAAAATTGGTATCAAGGCAACTTGCCGAAATGCCAATATGGAGAAATGTTTCCAGTTAGTGTACGTGCATTAATTGTTAAGTATGTTAAGTATGCTGTTAGACCCAAAAAGTCTCAAATTTCACCATCTTTATCTATACTCAAAATTATTGCATCAACAAAAGTATGAATACTTAAAGAAAGCAATAAAATCTATAAAGCGGATGAGTTACAATGAATATTGAAATAATTAAGATGTAATTGATCCTTTAGAGTCATTAAAAAATTCAATATTCATATATGATGATTTTGCGTGTAATAAACAGGATATTATAAGAAATTATTTCTGCATGGGGCGACATCAAGGTGTGGATAGTTTTAATTTCTGTCCTATACCAGAATTCCTAAACATTTAATAAGAGAAAACACAAACTTAATTATTGCTCTCAAACAAGATGATTTAAGACATATTAATTATAATGATCATTTTAACAAAGACATGTCTTTTGATAAATTTAAAAATTTATGTTCAAGTTGTTGGGAAGATATATATGGATTTTTACTTATTGATAAAGATAAACCTTTAAATAATGGTCGCTATAAAAAGAATTTTAATCACATCATAAGGTCATAATATATGGTGAGCAAAATACAAATAAGTAACAGAACAGAAACCGATCAACAACGAAACAGCAACAGTACAGCAACCGATCAGAAACTGAACAGCTACCAATCAGCAACTGAACAGCAACAGATCAGATCAGTTGAACCTAAAGAAGTAGCAATTAAATTTATTGTGATTGCTAAGGATAAAAAAGTTTTGAAAAATTTAATCAAAGTAAGAAGAGATTTAAAAGGGAAATACTATGCTTTAAAAACTGGAAGAACTACGCAAGAGTAATCTTTAAAAGGGACATTTAAACTAATTGTTGATCCAATTAAAGAATTAGCAGATGGGGTGAAATCTCAACATCCGGGTAATTATATAAAATCCAAAATCAAAGAAGAATCTGAAACCGATTTCACAATCACACCAAAAAAAAAACCTGATGTGGTCAGCACATAACCGACCGCATTGTGTATTGTCTAGTTAAATGAGAGTGTTACAGAATATTATAAAAATGTCAGTTAAATACTTCTTTCCAATTTTTAGGACATTAGTAAGTTTATGGTTAAGATACTTAGAAAAATGTAAATTTGGCTCTTAGTAGAGTTTCGCTTTGTGCTACCCGAATTCCCTGAAATGCTCGCCAGTTAGTTTCGGTAACAACCAGAACTCAAATATCAAATTTCAAGAAATTCCATCAATTTGTTCTGTGGATATGGTGAAAAATGTAAAATCGGCCCGCAAATCAGTTCTCGAGCCCTGATCTTTCCAAAAAAGTTATATGTTCATTGTTTTAATATGAGGAATTCATATATTAAATTTCAATGAAATCGGATGATTATTTCTCTTTATATACACAAAAGTGTATGTTTGGCACGCAGTAAACGCGCAGTTGATGATGCCTGATTTCGTCCAAAAGTTAGGAATTTTTGCGTATGATCGAGCAAAGCTTATATATGAAATTTCAAGTAAATCGGTTGAATACTTTCTTCAAAATGGTGAAAAATGTAAAATCGGCTCGCAAATCCGTTTTCGGGCCCTGATCTTTCTAAAAAATTTATATGTTCATTGTTTTAATACGACGAGTTCATATATTAAATTTCAATGAAATCGGTTGATTATTTCTCTTTATATACACAAAAATGTATATTTGACCCGTAGTAAACGTCTGGTTACCGATGCCTGATTTCTTCCAAAACATACGAATTTTTGCGGACGGTCGAGCTGAGCTTGTATATAAAATTTCAAGTAAATTGCTTGAATATTTTCTTCAAAATGTTCAAAATGTAAAACAGGCCCGCTAAAAAGTGCAGTTCCCGAGGCCTGATATATACTAAAAGTTGATCGATCCGTGCCATGGTGGAAACAAACTTACATATAAAATTTCATCAAAATCGGTTCAGCCGAACTTGAGATACACGCGTGCACACACAGACCGACAGACCGACAGACCGACAGGTTGCTAAAAACAGTTTATTTACACTTCCCTGCTATGGAGAAGTACGTTCCCACCGAAAACTCGATATGCAAAATTTGTTGCCATCACATAACCTACCTATTGTTTACACAATACGGTCGGTAAAAACAAATAGTTCTTTTGAAAGTTTTATAACATCATCACCCAATACATTTTCTATTAAAACTATAAAAACGCATAAAATGTTTGCTGAGTCAACATTAAACACACAAGTAACACCTATAAAAAGTGATAGTAATAATAGTTCAAAGCTCGATAAAACCTACGGGCATAATCTTGATGTTGTTTCAAACAATTGGAAATTAGGTACTTCCATATTTAGGGTTGACGAAATAACAAGCAATATAATAATTGATGAACAGATTTTTTCAGAAACACAAGGTTTACGTGAATTAGTTTTTTAGCACTTTTCCTAATATTTTTTGAAAAAAAGTGCTTATCATTTCACTCTGTCCGTCCGGCCGTCCGTCTCTCCGCCCATCCGTCCCTTTAGAATTTTTATCTATCTCCTCCCCTTTAGAAGTTATACCCTCCCAAAACCCTAAAAATGCCATTTTTTAACTATTTAGTGCTATGAAACCATAAGCATTTTTCAAATTTTGAAAACACAGAAAGGTATACTATAGGTTAACTTTTGAAAAACAAAATGGCCGTTTAAATTTACTGTTTACAACATTTTTGTAAGTCTGCAGACCTTGAAATACATAAAAACGAATGTAATAAGGTTGCTACTATTTTACCAACAAAAGAAAGCAATATTTTAAAATATAAACATTTTGAGCAAGAAATGGAAACGCCTTTTGTGATATATGCGGATAGTTAAAGTTTGCTAAAACATGTCAACCAAATGGACAAACATCATCTAGAACAAATTCATAGGAACATATTTCAGTATTAAAAGGTTGTTATAATATTATTATATTTCGGACTTGTTGTTTATATATTTTTAATTTTTACTTTTTATAAATTGATAGAAGACTGTTCAAAAATTTATTTGAAATATTTCCGAGATATAAAACCAATGAAGAGAATGACAATAGTTGAGGAACTATGGTAGTTAACGAAAACCATTTGTCACATTTGTGGTAAGGATTTAGATTTTAGTGATAGAGTAAAAGACCAAGGACCAGCTGACTCTGGCTGTAATATTTTATTTAGAAAACCTTCATATTTCCCCGTATTTTTTCATAGTTTTTCTGGGGATGATTGTCATACTCTATTTAAATCATTAAATTTACTACGGGTAAATATTTCAGTTATTCCTTTAAATAAGGAAAAGTATACATATATCCCTAATCAAGAAGATTACATTTCAGAAAAATGCTGTTACAATATTAGATTTTTAGATAGCTTTCGTTTTACGGCAAGGATATCTAACTTGATGAAAGTAATATGCAAAATATTTTGAATTGTAATGATCAGAAAAGGTGTTTTTTCCTATGAATATTTAAACAGTTGGGAAAAACTACAAGAAGATTTACCACAAAAAAAATGAAAAAAATGGCGAACATGATTTGTTCAAAATTATTAACATGTGGTTACCATGTGGAATACCTTGAATTGTTAAAATTTATCTGATTATCTTAAGTTATACTAAAAAACATACGTTTAGATAATAATCAGCGAATGTTTTCGAATATTTAGAAAAATATGCAAAAATATCTACAATTTAGATCCTGCTAATTTTTACACTGCTCCAGATCTTTCATCGTATATAGAGTTAGAGCTTCGCCTAACATAGCTTCGTCTATATTGCTTCTTGTATTTCGTCAACACATCGAAATAAAGTTAGAGCTATTTACAGATATCAACATGTATAATTTTATAAAGTCAGGAATATGGGGAAATATAACAGTGGCTTCAAGCACAAACGACTTAAGTCTGTTTTAGTGATTTCGAGATAAATGCATTTTAAACTTTAAATTTAATTTTGAAAAAAGTTATGAAGTTTTTTGAGCCAATTTTTTTTTGATCGAAAGATAATTAAAAAAAGAAGCGATTAACTTATAATCTGAAGTAAAACAACTAATAGTATTCTCATAATTGTGAAAAAAGAGAGATAAGCGGTTATACAAAATTTAGAAAAAGCATTTTGCAAAGCATATCTCGAGTTAGGCGATTTGTGAAAAATTACTTTTGCATTTTCGTCAAACTTAAGTCGACTTAAGCTGTTGTTGCAAAACTGAAGATATGGTTTTAGGTGACTTAAGTTATACTAAAAAGGGAAGAAATATATATATAGTTTTTACGTTAATTGATTTTTCACTCTTTTTTCAAATCATTGTCATAAAAAACATAAATTGAGGTAAGAGATGAATAAATTTCAAGGAAAAATTATTTCTAAAAACTTAAAAATAATTATTTCATTAAATTTAAGAAAGGTGACAGTATCTTTTATTCTCTCTCGGATTCTTCGACTTGATATGGAGGAGTATCTGCTAAGTCTCCAGTATTAATCGTTTTGTAAAAGTTTTGAACCAAAGGATCAATAAATTGCATCAAGTACTCTAAGTTTTTCTTTTTTGGGACTAATTTTCTCTTCTTTTTCAATTCGGAGTATATCTTGAAAATCTAACTAGTTAACACCTCGTCTTAAAATATAAGAAAGCGTTGTTTGTATAAACTGTTTTTGTGAAATATTTTTTGGAAGTCTATTTTTTAAAATCTGTGGGGTGGCTCTTTCCACTTAAGGGAGTTTCAAAAAGTATTTCAATTACAAAAAGGCTTCATTGTGCAACGGATCTGACAAAGCAAATAGTATCTATTTATTATATGTATAATAAATAGATACTATTTGGTATTTATATCTATTTATTATTTATTTATATGTAGTATCTATTCGTTTTTGTTTAAAACCCTTTTTTGGAAACAAGTTTCATCAAGGCATTGCGTAAAGGAGACCATTGTGTGTGATATTTACGTACTCTGAAATTGCTGATACGTTGTATCTTACATTTTGTTTTTGTTTCAGATATGCCCATTAATGAAACCACATATACAGTTATCTACAGATATGTTCTCGTGCCCGATAGGACCCGAAAATTTGCTTTTGAATGCTATTGAAAATCTTACATCTGTAGTTTTTACGACAAAAGAAACTTACTTGCCTTGTCAATTTTCATATTCATTTCCCAAATTCCTATCGTTGAAAGCCCTTTCTCTTGAATATTTCTTTAATTTGCTTTGTTTTGAAACTGAATATCTGTATTTTTTTGAACATCTTTTTCTACTTTTTTTTATTTCAATGAACCCGTCATTTACGTCGGATCCTGAAGAATTTTTGTTTAGAAATTTTAAAATCAGGATCATTAATACAATCACCACGACCAAAGTCAATTGCGGTTTTCAAAACTATAGTTACTTCGGTTTTCAAAGTAAGATCTGTTGATACTTGTTTACTTACTATAGAACCAGTTTCGCTAATTTCTATGCTTAAAAACACTTTGAATCCGTTATGTTAATTTCAAATATAATGTGATACATCTAATATCCACCACAATCATTTCAGCTCTCCTAGCAAGTTCCAAAACTTTTAACGCACATTTATTAAGCGTGAATAAAGTTTATATTGGATAATTTTTGCATTATTTAACTATTTCCAACATAAGCACATTTAAAAACAATAATAAATAACTGTCTTTGTAAAAAATACTTCCTTCGAAATAACAAAAATATAATAAATGTTGCAAATTGAAGAAATTTAATCTCACGGAAATGAGTAATAAAAAGTACAACAAAATATTGTTATTCCCAGATGTACCAATTTTATTTATTGAAAACCCTTCAAAATTATAATAATTTGAATATTTTGTATAACAAAATGTCTTTTACTAGTGTATAATAAAAGTGTTGCTTTGTAATACAATAATTAGAATGAAAACTCTTGTTAAACACAAAAATTTGATCTTCCTAATAACATGTGTTTTACAAGGGTGTAAAAAAACAACACTTTGTTTAATAATACAATTGGACCACAAAGGCAAAACAATCTACCATAAGGTAGCTAGCCACGTGTCATTTTAACATGGGAAAAAAACTGTTTCAAATTAATGAACAATTCCGTATTTGATAAAACCACACAAAATGTTGATAACAGAAGAGTAGTCTACATAGCTGATTCAAAAGAAAAAGCTTAGGACTTAATAGCAAGACCTAATTTTAAAAGCAGTAGAGCTAAATAAAACAAAAGCAAATTACAATAAGCCAATCTATCTTTAATAAGTTTTAACAATTTCAGATCAATTGAAAATTTTAGTGTATAACTTTTACCATATTTTATGAAACCAAAGTTTCAAACTAATTTAATGCTTAATTATATAGACACTCATAGTTTTATTTATACAATCACCACGGATGATTTTTATAATAACATTTGGCCACATTTAACAGATTTTTTTGATACATCAGATTATGAAAAAAAAAAATCTGATGTGGTCAGCACATAACCGACCGCATTGTGTATTGTCTAGTTAAATGAAAGTGTTACAGAATATTATAAAAATGTCTGTTTACTTCTTTCCAATTTTTAGGACATTAGTAAGCTTATAGTTAACATACCTAGAAAAATGTAAATTTGGCTCTTAGTAGAGTTTCACTTTGTGTTACCCGAATTTCCGGAAATGCCAGTTAGTTTCCGTAACAACCAGAACTCAAATATCAAATTTCAAGAAATTCCATCAATTCGTTCCGTAGATATGGCGAAAAATGTAAAATCGGCCCGCAGATCAGTTTTCGAGCTCTGATCTTTCCAAAAAATTTATATGTTCATTGTTTTAAGACGAAAAATTTAAATATTAAATTTTAATGAAATTATTTCTCTTTATATTCAATATGTGCAATTCCTGAGGCCTGATATATGCCAAAAGTTGATCATTCCGTGCCATGGTGGAAACAAACTTACATATAAAATTTTATCAAAATCGGTTCAGCCGAACTAGAGATACACGCGTGCACACACAGACCGACAGACCGACAGACCGACAGGTTGCTAAAAATAGTTTATTTACACTTCCCTATTATGGAGAAGTACGTTCCCACCGAAAACTCGATATGCAAAATTTGTTGCCATCACATAACCTACCTATTGTTTACACAATACGGTCGGTAATAACCCATTTAATTTTTCCCAAGTAAATAAAAAAATATAAGGTCTATTTAAAGATGAAATGAGTAGGAAAAAATATAACTGAATTTATAGGTTGTCAATTTGATATTCTAATGATAATAAAAATTTATCAGTTCTTCTATTAAAATTTCCCATGAATGCATGCTAAGAAAAATAATTACGATAAAAATTTTTCAATAAAATTAAGTTTTTTTAGATGAAAGTTATAAAAAATTACCTTGCTTAAATTTTATTCCACAATCCATGAATAATCAATAGCCACTTTAACATTTTTCTGTCTTCAATGGTGTCATTGAAGTTTGTTATGGGCTATGTTGGTCGTAGCACTTAGCATTTTGTTTGAAAAACTGAATTTTCTTTATAAGAAAAATTTATTTTCAAGATCAAAGGAAATCTTTCATACATGTATATAAATTTTAATTTTACATAAATTACTCTGTTCTAGGTAGCTTGAGAAGTTAAAATCTCTAATAGTAAATTCAATAATACATCTTAAAAAAATCTGATGTGGTCAGCACATAACCGACCCCATTGTGTATTGTCTAGTTAAATGAAAGTGTTACAGAATATTATAAAAATGTCTGTTAAATACTTCTTTCCAATTTTTAGGACTTTAGTAAGCTTATAGTTAATATACCTAGAAAAATGTAAATTTGGCTCTTAGTAGAGTTTCGCTTTGTGCTACCCGAATTCCCTGAAATGCTCGCCAGTTAGTTTCGGTAACAACCAGAACTCAAATATCAAATTTCAAGAAACTCCATCAATTCGTTCCGTAGATATGGTGAAAAATGTAAAATCGGCCCGCAGATCAGTTTTCGAGCCCTGATCTTTCCAAAAAATTTACATGTGCATTGTTTTAATACAAGGAATTCAAATATTAAATTTCAATGAAATCGGTTGATTATTTCTCTTTATATACACAAAAATGTATATTTGGCCCGTAGTACACGTCCAGTTGCTGATGCCTGATTTGTTCCAAAAGTTAGGAGGTTTCATCGCCGGTAGAGCAAAACTTATATATGAAATATCAAGTAAATCGGTTGAATATGTTCTTCAATCTGCCCAAAATGTAAAACAGGCCCGCTAAAAAGTGCAGTTCCCGAGGCCTGATATATACCAAAAGTTGATCGATCCGTGCCATGGTAGAAATAAACTTACATATAAAATTTCATCAAAATCGGTTCAGCCGAACTTGAGATACACGCGTGCACACACAGACCGACAGGTTGCTAAAAATAGTTTATTTACACTTCCCTACTATGGAGAAGTACGTTCCCACCGAAAACTCACAATCAGATGTTATACCTCTTTTTAGCACTTTTCCAAAAATTTTTTTGAAAAAAGTGCTTATTAGTTTCACTCTGTCCGTCCGTCCGTCCGTCCGTCCGTCCGTCCGTGGACACTTTTTTGTTTACAAAACTTCTACACCCTTGAAGATAGAAAGCTAAAATTTTATATGCACATAGATCTTTACTAGAAACTTACTTCCGTAGAATTTAACTATTTGTTGCAATTAAACCGTAAGCATTTTTGAAATTTTGCAAACGCAGAAAGGCAGCGGCTTGCTTTTGCTAGCGCGGTATACTACATTTAAACTTTATAAAAACAAAATGGCCGTTCAAATTTACCGTTATCTAAAGTCCTTTTTTTCCAATTTTTGATGTCGTTTTTCTTCTAGACCCCAGCCTGTAGAAGCTTGAAATTTTAGGGACTTTTAGACATTAACAAATAGTTGATTTCGCTAGAAGAAAATTTTTTTCTATCTCCACTCTCTCTCAAGTTATCGCCCCTTGAAATTTATAAAATTTGAATTTTTGACACCTTATATTTCCGAAATCGCACGTTTTTTCAAATTTCTATAAACACAAAAAGCTAACGGTAAATTCCATGACATTAAAAAATATAATTATTTTCCTTAACTCACACAATTAACCCTTAAAATCGAGCATTTTGTTAACCCCTTTTTATATTAATTTTTGCTTTATTTCAAAGACTGCATAAATCGTTCATCCTAAAAATATGCAATCCTAGAAAGAGTTTTGTATAATGAAAATAATTTTAATAGTGTGATAGGTATACATAGACTGTATTTAAAAGCAGAATTTTCACTTGTTGAAGGGAAAAGTGCTTCAATACAAACCATTGGTTTGACCCAACTGTATTCTTATACGAATTATATCTTTTTTTGCTTAAACAAAACCTATATTCAACCTTTATGCGTACGTAGATACAACATATAAAGGGGTTAGAAGAAGAAGGAGTTAAGTAACATTTTCAATATTTCGAGAAAAACGTATTTTTATGTTCTGATTTTAATAACGTTGCAACTTTTTACCTATTTGAAACATAGAATTTTTATTTTTTAGATCTTATATTGTTGTTAAAGTACTTTCAAATAGGGTATTTCAAATTTTTGTGAATGTTACGGCAAAAGTGGAATTTAGAAAAATATGCAATTAACCCCTTTTTACACCAATAAAATTTACAAAAAACAAACTGTTGAAGAATTCAAAAGCGTTAATTGAATTTTTGATTTATTTTAAACAGCATTTTTATTTTATTTTTTTGTATTATTGTTCCAAATATTAAAAAAATAAAAAAAAAAATTTAATTTAGAAAATAACAAAAAAAAAGTTCGTCATTTGTGAAATACAAATTTTATATAAACTTCTTTTACGTAAAAAAGAGATTAATATTTTAAAAAATCTCAGGATATTATACACATTTTTTAAAAAGCTTCCCATTTAAATTCTATTGCACGAAAAAGAAAGAAAGGTAGGAGGAAAGAAAAAATGAAAAAAAATTTCAAATTCATATTTCAGTATGGTTTCAAATGTTAATGAGGAAGGATGTATGATTTTTTATGCACATTTTGTATTTCCCAATAAGGTAAGTTGAGTAGTGTCGGCTAACAAAAATGTTATTAAAAGTAATATAGGTTGACACATTTCAACAATTTGAATTATCTCATTTCGATTATTCATACGTTTTTTTAAAAAATTGTTATAAATTGTTTCAAATAATTTCAGTTAGTTTTTAAGTTATTAAAAATAAATATGTATGTACCTACTTCCAATAAATTTTTTTTTAAATAATTATTTTAAAACTATTTCAAACATGTTATATTGAGTGCTTCAAAAATTTTGCTGTGCTCTTTTTTCATATTTTATTAGCAGGTAAACAAGAGCAATCTATTTATAAAATGTTCCTGCATGTGTATGTATGACCTATCTTAATTCTAAACGGAAAGAATTTTAAAATACCTGAACAAAAATTTTAAAATACCTGTTATTTTACCGTCGGAATTTTCGAGTCATTTGGTAAAATACCATTTATTTCAAAAATAGAAAAATATTCAAATCCGGTCATAAAAATATATGATTGTTTTTTCCAAACATTTTAAATATTTTGTTTTCTTAGGTAATTGATATAAATGATAGCAAGTTTTTAATATTTTTTCAAATAAAAATAGAGGTAAAATTTTGAAGTTTATATAAAATTTGTATTTAACAAATAATATTTGATTGTATTTTAGATATTATTTTCTAATTCCCTCTTCAAATTTTTTCTTTACTATGTATTTATATCAATATTTAAGAATTATCTTTCATTAATTATATTTTCAACTTGACACCACAGGTACTTCCCATATCTTGCGTTAACTTACCCTATGAGAAAAAAAAGCTGTTCACTTAAAAATAATGAAATGCTTTCAGTAACAAATAAAACGTTGAAGGCGAAGGTTGTGTTTGTTGTTTTTCCGCTTTTTTTTAAATTTTAAAATAATTATCAATGAAAATATTAATATATTTTTTTGATTTTTCAAATATATGTTCTAAATTTTACCCGCTTTATAATAAGTGTGAATTTATTTTAATATTTCTTCTCAAAAAATAGCCACTTCGATTTAAAAAAGGCCATATAAAATAAGGTGTGCTTTCAAGTTTCTCTCTGAGCATTGGGACTTGTTAGATATAAAGACATTATGTTAGATATAAAGACATTAGCACACATATTCATAAAAAAAAATGTGTACAGTCGCACATCGGAAGATTTGCTTGTTTATGCATAAATATGCTTGAACTTTATTAGTATTTGTAATTTTTTTTTATTGTATCTTTTCGTTCTATTCTCTTCTTGTACGCATAATGCATATTGTTTTTGTATTTTATATTTTTATTTCGGTTTCAAATATTCTAATTCTTTGCTAACCCTTATATGTCATATACCATTCTAATTGTGAATTATAGGTGTGTATGATCATGTTGGTGTTGGGCAGTATTGAATTGTGTGAAATATAATGCAGAATCCTGTGTTTGATTAAATGTCGGATCATATAAATTTTTTTTATATGATCTTATTAAATGTTGTTGGGTTTTTTTTATTGGAATTTTTGAATCG
Organism: Condylostylus longicornis; assembly: GCF_029603195.1. Taxonomy (NCBI): domain Eukaryota; kingdom Metazoa; phylum Arthropoda; class Insecta; order Diptera; family Dolichopodidae; genus Condylostylus; species Condylostylus longicornis. The sequence continues at coordinate 45,923 of NW_026578301.1, read as the reverse complement.
AAATTTCTGGTTATACATCGTACGATGGTACCGTTAGGAATTTTAGAATTTGTTTGTTTGGATGTGTCATGTGTTAATTTTTTCTTGAGGTTGACTTAAAAGAAGAAAAAGTAAGTTAGTGAGGAGAAGAACTTCAAGATGGACATGTTCCGGGGGAAAAAAAAGGAAGAAAAGAAAGAAACTCATTTTTTAAATTCATGTGTGTACTTTCAATTAAATACAATAAAATTATTATTTTTAAATAAACATGCCACACTAGCAAAACAAACAATTTCTTTTTTATAAATGCATTATTTTTAAAATTAAATAATGAACAAAAATGAACTTAAAATTGAAGTACACAATTACAATATATAAAATAAAATTTAAATAAAATTTGCAAAACATTTTCTACAACTAACAATAGCCAAAAAAAATAAAATTAATTAAATAATACATATAATAAATATGCGTAAATTAACAATTATTTTAACAATTAAACATTGTTTTATAAATTAAAAACAGAAAAAAATCGTTTTCTTAAATTAAGTAAATTATAACAAGCAAACGAAGAAAACTTTTATACTATAAAAGAAAAAAAAATCTGATGTGGTCTGCACATAACCGACCGCAATGTGTATTGTCTAGTTAAGTGAAAATGTTACAGAATATTATAAAAATGTCTGTTAAATACTTCTTTCCAATTTTTGGGACATTAGTAAGCTTACAGTTTTTTTTTTTTTTTTTGTTTTTATTGAGAGGAAGGGTGAAAAATCTCGAAAGACACTGCCAGACGAAAAGCAGTAGTGTGGAACTTTAATCCACTAAAAAACACCCTCCTCAAAATAAACTATAAAACTAGTCGAAAACGACTAACCATTAATTTTGCTTTAACCTTTTTGATTATCTACAAGCTTTTGATCTGGCACAATAGCGTACTAAGTACTCTTTGTTCCAGATAAAAAACTCTAAACTAACTCGAGAGGTCTCGTACGTTTAAGTCTCCTAACAAAGTTTTGATTACCAACCAATCGAGCCGCGTCGATATTGACATGATTGGATAAACGCATTTTATGATTGGCTGCTTGCTTTTTAATTTCGTCTGTGACACTTAGGATCGTATCCCTGTGTATATCGGCATTACGGACATACCAAGGGGCGTTTACAATGTCCCGTAATACTCTATTTTGAAATCTTTGTATAGATTGGATATGAGTCTGCGCAGCGCAGCCCCATAACTGAATAACGTAAGCCCAGACAGGCTTAAATATTTGATTATATATCAAAACTTTGTTGTATATTGTCAATTTGGAACGCCTCTCCAAAAGCCATTCGAACTTTCTGTATTCCTCCTCCAGTTGAGATCTCTTTTTCTTTATGTGCTCCTTCCATCTGAGCTTCGCGTCCAACGACATTTCCAAATACTTCGCTGTGCGGACGGAATCAAGACGCCATTTATTCTAACCGAAAATGAATTGTCAATTTTCCTATTAGTGAAATTTACGTGTACTGATTTCACCTCGTTAAGTTTTATATTCCACTTTCTAGTCCATTTTGAGATCTCATTACTGGCCCTTTGCAATTTTTGTGTAGATTCATTTTCATTTCGTCCTATTGCGATAACTGCTGTATCGTCAGCAAATGTGGCTGTTGTCACTGCTTCCGATTCAGGAATATCACACATGTATAGCAAATATAATATCAGGCCCAATATACTCCCCTGTGGTACCCCCGACTTGATATCCCTAAGCGAACAGTACTCCTCTTCCTGTTTAACTCGAAATACCCTATTAGTCAGGTAAGATTCGAGCAGGTCAACATACTGCCTTGGTAGTAGTTGCCTAAGTTTTTTTATTAATCCACAATGCCAAACCTTATCGAAGGCCTGGGCTACGTCCAAAAATATGATAGAGCATATTGTTTTTTCTTCCAGTGAATTTTCTATTAGGTCAGTTATTCTATGAATCTGATCTATGGTTGAGTGGTTCCGGCGAAAACCAAATTGATGATTCGGGATTAACCTTTTACTTTCAATTATAGGCTGGAGTCTTCTCAATAAAAGTTTCTCTAGCAGTTTTGAAATCATATTCAACAATGAGATTGGTCTATAAGAGGTCGCCTTGTCTATAGGCTTGCCAGGTTTGTGCAGCATGATTATCTCTGCAACTTTCCAAATTTCAGGCACGTAATTGAACCTTATACACGCATTTATTAGGCGCGTAAGCATCGTTATACCCTTTTTGGGTAATTCTTTCAAAATATCGGCCGTTATTAGGTCAAATCCTGGGGCTTTTTTAGGTTTAAGAGTCCTGATTTCTTCTATGACCTCTCTTTCCTTGACAATTGGAATAGTCACGCTATCCCCAACAAAAGCAGATTCCTCATTTTCATACACGCTCCGGCTGTCATGCGGGCAGAATATATCGGCCAAATGATCCGTAAACGCATTTGCCTTGTCCTTGTCAGTTTTTGCCCAGGTTCCATCTTTGTTTTTAATAGGAGCGAGATGTTTGATAGGTTGCTTCATTTTCTTTCTTGTCCTCCACAGTGCGATTCATGATTAAATCTGGTTTTATCAGCAGGATCACGCGTTTGCTGCCGCCTTTTTCTCACCCGCCTGCTTCGTTTTACTTTTGCTAGTATATGTGGGGGATAGTTAATGCCCCCCCTTCTAATAGCACTAATTTTGGAACTACTCCAAGCCACATTTTGAATCATTTTAGTAAAGTTTTTCATCTATTTGCTGGGTCGTTCTTATTCTTTTCCTTAGATCTATTTGACGTTCAATCTCTAAGCGAAATCTTGACCAATCTGTAGTTCCATTTGTCAGCGCAGGTTTCACTCTATTCATAACTATATTTTCCTTAAGTACAAGAATAACCACCGAATGATCGGAGTCAAGATCGTAGTTATCATGTACCTCGATGAAATTTTTCGCAATCCGTTTCGTTATGAAGAAATCTATTAAATCTGGACACTTATTAACATCGGTTGGCCAATACGTTGGCTTCGCAGTAGAATGAAAAAGGCACCCCGTTCCGCCAATTGCAGTCCTAAGTTCTCTTCCTCTAGTTGAAGTATGCCTTGAACCCCAATCAGTGTGCTTGGCGTTAAAGTCAACCCCCAATATAAATCTATCGCCCAGGTCTGTGAGAAAGCATTGAAACATTTCTGCCGTAATTTTAAATCTAGGGTGACAATATAATGCAGCCACTCTAAATTTCTGCTTAGTCGAAGTGGTCTGAACCGCTGTCATTTGCATTCCCTCGGTTTGCATCTGGTGCAGATCGCAAAGCACCACATTTTCTTTTATTATTATCGCCGTTCCGCCCTTCGCTATATTTCCAGGATGGTTCGAGTTGTAAATTCTATAACCTGGAAACCGAATCCAGCTTCTTAAGATCATATGTGTTTGAGTTACGAGGCACACGTCTATATTCTTTGTATGTGGAAAAACTTCAAGCATGTCCTTTTTATTTGCAATACCATTGCAATTCCATGTTGCTATTTTAAAATTACCAGGTCTTTAGGTATTCGATTTTTTCCCTTCGCTCTCTAAAATACTCAATCTCTGAGAGATTTTGTCCATCATATCTAGCATGTTCTGCATCATACTTTGCATTTTATACAAAACATTCACGTCACTGGCCCTTGTTTTATTGCTCGTTCCACCGTCATCAGTTTTCGTTTGGAGAACGTCCCTGTATGTTACATCTTTTGAGACTGTTCTCGAGGTGAATTTCCTCGGTGGCCGTTCAAAATTCTTTTTGTTGTTGCTGTTCAAATTTCTACGTTTTTGCAGTTCCTTAGCTAGAAGGCATCCCCTATAGTTTGCTGGGTGGGCCTTCAAGCAATTTGAACACTTTGCTGCAGTACTCTTTGGCTTACTGCAATCTGACATTTAACACAATTGGCTTACTGCCTGCACATTTGGCTTACTGCCTGCACATTTAACACAATTCGGTTCTCTCTGGCAAAATTTTTGTGTATGCCCACACCCTTGACACCTTTTACACTGCGGAATGGTCCTGTCCTTTCGAAGTGCCTCTATCCTAACTTTCATCCTGTTTATGTGATCGATTTCATAAATTTTTTTCATCTCTTCTTCATTTGAGAATGTTAACATAAACAGCGGTAGAGGCACCATAATGTTTTTCCCATTTTCTTTCATTTTTCTAATTTTATTGGTTACATCTAAGATCTTGTAACCCCTAGAACTTAGGTCTTCCTTTATATCTTCCGGTTTACAACTGGGGTGAAGACCTCTTACCATGACTTTTATTGGTCCGGCCTGCTTGTTTTCATAGGTATGCCATTCTAGTCCAGATCCATTCATGGCTCTGGTAAGATTCCTGTAGTCCATTTCGGAATTTACAATAAGCTTAAATTGATTGTTGTTTATCACTTTAACCTTATAATTGATGTCCTTATTTTTTAAAGAATTTAAATATTAAATTTCAATGAAATCGGTTGATTATTTCTCTTTATATACACAAAAATGTATATTTGACCCGTAGTAAACGTCCAGTTGCTGATGCCTGATTTCGTCCAAAAGTTAGGAATTTTCGCGGACGGTCGAGCAAAGCTTATATATAAAATTTCAAGCAATCCGTGCCATGGCAGAAATAAACTTATGTATAAAATTTCATCAAAATCGGTTAACCAGAACTTGAGATACACGCGTGCAAACAAGACCGACAGACCGACAGGTTGCTAAAAATAGTTTACTTACCCTTCCCTACTATGGAGAAGTGCATTCCCACTGAAAACTCGATATGCAAAATTTGTTGCATATCAGATTTTTTTATTCGTGCGTTTGAATTAGAATGGTAAGTGAATTGTAGAATCCATTCCCCATTTGGGATGCATAAAATTTAGAGATTTTTCGAGCAAATTTTAGGAGTCTCAACAACATCGGAGACTCATGGAAGGGTAGGACTCGGGACAATGGTGATTCGTCACCCTGTTAGCGTAGTGTTGTACCGTATTGTGCACCCTATATCAGTGCTTGATGTTCTGGTTCACTGCAAGGTGTTCCAGCTAAACTCAACCTTTATTTCTTTTTGCAATCACACTAGTTTTTATCACTTTTCCAAAAAAGTGCTTATTAGTTTGTCCGTCCGTATTACTCTGTCCGTCCGTCCGTCCGTCTGTCCATGTGTCCGTTTACACAACTTCTACACTCTTGAAGATAGAAAGCTGAAATTTTATGCGTACATAGATCTTTACTAGAAAGTTATTTCTGTGGAGGAAAATTATTTACCATTCCCTCCCTTTTAAAGTTATATACCCCTGGAACAATAAAAATGCCATTTTTTAATTTTTGACTGCAGTGGAACTATAAGCATTTTTTAAATTTTGCAAAAGCAGAAATATAATGGCTGGCTTCTTCTACCACGGCATACTATATTTAAACTTTAAAAAACAAAATGGCCGCTAAAATTTACCGTTATCTAAAGTTCGTTTTTTCCAAATTTTTAATACCATTTTTCTTCCACACCGTACATTGTGGGAGTTTGAAATTTTAACACCTTTTAGACTATAACACCTAAATAAATAGTTTATATCGTTTGAAGAAAGTTTTTTCCTATCTCCACCCCCTCTCAAATTATCGCCTCTTAAAATTTGTAAAATGTGAATTTCAGAAGTTTTCAGAAGTATAAAACGCAAGTTTTTTAAAATTTTTATAAACGCAAAAAGCTGACGGTAAATTCCATAACAATATTAAAAAATATAATTATTTAATGTCATGGAACTCACGCAATTAATCCTTAAAATCGATCATTAAGTTAACCCCTTTTTAAATTAGTTTTTGCTTTATTTCAAAGACTGCATAAATCGATCATCCTGAATGCATGCAATCCTTAATGAAATAGTTTTCTATATGAATGAAAATAATTTTAATATACCCAGATTGTTTTTAAAAGGAGTATTTTTAATTTTTGAATACAAACCATTGGTTTGACCCAACTTTCTTTTATTTTATTTATATTAATGTGTGCATAATTTTTTTTCCGGGTATGATATGTGGCCATTAGTGGTAACTTGCTACTTCCTTTTAACCCAAGTCAGGCTGAAGCTCCGAGACACAGCCAGATGCATACTGGTGAAGCTCTTGGCCGATGGCCAACCAGTAGCAGATGACATGCTCTGTCAGGCTGTCCCAGTCATCATCAAGCAAGTAGTTTATAACAAGTTAGATCCTCGTTTCTTTAAAGTTATATGGATGAGAAAATAAAGCACATTCAAGTCTCTACCTTTTATATTTGATTGCATCTGATCCAATATTTTCTTTGGTGCAAAATGTATCTTCCCTATAAAATCGCATCGGACTTAAATGTTGCCAAGTGAAATCCCAATGATGTTTTTTTCTGGATTTGTTAATGAATTATTTTATTTTATTTACTCATTTAGCATGAATATAAGATTTGGAGATTATCGACTCCATCGAGAAATAAGAGCCAACTTTGCGTCTGCATCAGCCTCTTAATTTCCTGGAGCTCTCACATGTCCGGGAACCCAGGCAACCCTTATTCGTCCATTATTTTTAAGAAGATTTTCAATAATTAAATTTGCGGTTTTTGACTCCGATGTTTTATTTCTTAATTGGTTGACAAGAGCCATATTGTCAGTACAAATAATGAATTCATTATTTTCAATGTTTTCTGTTAAGTAGACTGCTTTTAAGACAGCCAACCTCTCAGCCACAGAAACTAGCGCGTTAGGTGGAAGGACATAACTTCTCATTAGAGGGTTAACTATAACAATAGCAACTCCGTTATAATTCTTAGTAGCATCTGCAAATATAAAATTTTTGCCAATAAAATTGTTTTTATAATTTAAAAATCTTTTTCTATGTAATGAATAAGATTCTTTTTCTGCGTTAAAAAAAATAAAGATGAAGCGTTGTACCATGGTTTTCTGTTACTAGAGAAATCCATAGTTTAACCTTAGTTCATCTTTCTCAAAAGTATTTTTCGCCATACAGACACTTGCTTTATTTGGGAATGATAAACTGTTTTCAAATAACTCATAGCGGGTGATTTACGTCTATAATTGCTTTGTAAGCAAGCCAATTCTTCAATTCTGTGTTACAATAAAGGAAATCCTGATAATAATAACAATAAATCTAATCTTGTGGGACTCAATGCACGCACCGCTAATCTGGCACTGTGATTCAAAGCTGTTTGCAGCTTCTGCAAATTAGATTTAGTTGAAAAATCATAGAAATTCAATCCAAAACCAATTGTACCCATAATTAGGGACTTAGTTATTCTCAGGGTTGTTTCATGAGGCGGGCCACATCTTTTGCTATATAGATATCTTAAGAAATCGTTAGTTTTCTTCACTTTTTTAATAACATTAATAGTATGTATGTTGTATTTAATTCTGAAATCAACAACTATGCCTAAAATTCTTATATTGATCTTAAAAGTTATTAATTTGTTGTTTTGAATAATTTCTGGTTTCACACAAGCACATTTTTGGCAAAAATTAATAGGTTTATCGTTAGGAAAGCTAGAGAAATTTCATTTCGACAAATCATCTCAACGTTGAAAGGCTCGGTTCATGCTCGGTTCGGCCCTAGTGATTCTATCTTTTGCACAGCACATCAATACATTATCAGTGTAAATAAAAAAATTAATTTCTGGAAAATTTACTATGTGATTGGGTAAAGTGCTCATAAAAATATTAAAAAATGTAACAGATATAGGATAACTCTAAGGAATTCTCATCCCTTTTTTAATTTTACTGGACGGACAACCCATAGTTTCAACATCTGCTACTCTACTTGTCATAAAATTGTAAATATATTACACTTTTCAGTTTTTCAGAACTTCTAATATTCTTCTTTTGTATACGAAATCGAAAGCATGATGAATCGGAAAATCGATTATTCTGCATTGAAGCACTAAGAATGTTCTCTGCTACATAACTAAGTCTTTTCGAAATAATTTTTTATAATATTTTTCCCATGGTATTAAGCAAAGATATATTTCTGTAGTTATTTATTTGATATAGAGCCTTTTTTGGCTTTTTAACCGGATTTAGCGCGTAATTTTTCCAAAATTGTGGAACAATACTATTATCAAGAATTTCATTATACAAATTCAAAAGCCGTAACTGAAAATGAGTGGCGGATTCTTCTATCATCTTATACGTTATCCCATCAGGACCAGGACTTGACCCTTTGAAGGATTTAATATTTGCTATTAATTCATCCCATGAAATTTTTCCTCCAGTGAATATTCCAAATTTGAATAAAAATTGCTTTCAACAATTTCATAAGACTCATCTTCAAGGTTAATAACTTGATGTTTTGACTAAATATAATCTGCAAAAATACTTGCTGTCTTTTCCGGGTCAGTGGAAAGTTCTCTATTTACCTCAATGTGTATTTTATTAGAAGGGTTTTCTTTCTTAAAAAATTCTTGGACTTTTTC
>NW_026578300.1:0-18682 GCF_029603195.1 Condylostylus longicornis | reverse complement strand
CAGTGACAGGTGACAGGTTACAGGTGACAAGTGACAGGTGACAGGTGGCACGTGACAGGTGACAGGTGATAGGTGACAGGTGACAGGTGACAGGTGACAGGTGACAGGTGACAGGTGACAGGTGACAGGTGACAGGTGACAGGTGACAGGTGACAGGTGACAGGTGACAGGTGACAGGTGACAGGTGACAGGTGACAGGTGACAATGACAGGTGACAGGTGACAGGTGACAGGTGACAGGTGACAGGTGACAAGTGACAGGTGACAGGTGGCAGTTGACAATTGACAGGTGACAGGTGACAGGTGACAGGTGACAGGTGACAGGTGACAGGTGACAGTGACAGGTGACAGGTGACAGCTGACAAGTGACAGGTGACAGGTGGCACGTGACAGGTGACAGGTGACAGGTGACAGGTGACAGGTGACAGGTGACAGGTGACAGGTGACAAGTGACAGGTGACAGGTGACAGGTGACAGGTGATAGGTGACAGGTGACAGGTGACAGGTGACAGGTGACAGGTGACAGGTGATAGGTGACAGGTGACAGGTGACAGGTGACAGGTGACAGGTGACAGGTGACAGGTGACAGGTGACAATGACAGGTGACAGGTGACAGGTGACAGGTGACAGGTGACAGGTGACAAGTGACAGGTGACAGGTGGCAGTTGACAATTGACAGGTGACAGGTGACAGGTGACAGGTGACAGGTGACAGGTGACAGGTGACAGGTGACAGTGACAGGTGACAGGTGACAGGTGACAAGTGACAGGTGACAGGTGGCACGTGACAGGTGACAGGTGACAGTTGACAGGTGACAGGTGACAGGTGACAAGTGACAGGTGACAGGTGACGGGTGACAGGTGATAGGTGACAGGTGACAGGTGACAGGTGACAGGTGACAGGTGACAGGTGATAGGTGACAGGTGACAGGTGACAGGTGACAGGTGACAGGTGACAGGTGACAGGTGACAGGTGACAAGTGACAAGTGACAGGTGACAGGTGACAGGTGACAGGTGACAGGTGACAGGTGACAGGTGACAGGTGACAGGTGACAGGTGACAGGTGACAGGTGACAGGTGACAGGTGACAGGTGACAGGTGACAGGTGACAGGTGACAGGTGACAGGTGACAGGTGACAGGTGACAGGTGACAGGTGACAGGTGACAGGTGACAGGTGACAGGTGACAGGTGACAGGTGACAGGTGACAGGTGACAGGTGACAGGTGACAGGTGACAGGTGACAGGTGACAGGTGACAGGTGACAGGTGAAAGGTGACAAGTGACAGGTGACAGGTGAAAGTGACAGGTGACAGGTGACAGTGAAAGGTGACAGCTGACAGGTGACAGGTGACAGGTGACAGGTAACAGGTGACAGGTGACAGTTGACAGGTGACAGGTGACAGGTGACAGGTGAAAGTGACAGGTGACAGGTGACAGGTGACAGGTGACAGGTGACAGGTGACAAGTGACAGGTGACAGGTGACAGGTGACAGGTGAAAGTGACAGGTGACAGGTGACAGGTGACAGGTGACAGGTGACAGGTGACAGGTGACAGGTGACAGGTGACAGGTGACAGGTGACAGGTGACAGGTGACAGGTGACAGGTGACAGGTGACAGGTGACAGGTGACAGGTGACAGGTGACAGGTGACAGGTGACAGGTGACAGGTGACAGGTGACAGGTGACAGGTGACAGGTGACAGGTGACAGGTGACAGCTGACAGCTGACAGGTGACAGGTGACAGGTGACAGGTGACAGGTGACAGGTGACAGGTGACAGTGACAGGTGACAGGTGACAAGTGACAGGTGACAGGTGGCAGGTGACAAGTGACAGGTGACAGGTGACAGGTGACAGGTGACAGTGATAGGTGACAGGTGACAGGTGACAGGTGACAGGTGACAGGTGACAGGTGACAGGTGACAGGTGACAGGTGACAGGTGACAGGTGACAGGTGACAGATGACAGTTGACAGGTGACAGGTGACAGGTGACAGGTGACAGGTGACAGGTGACAGGTGACAGGTGACAGTTGACAAGTGACAGGTGACAGGTGACAGGTGACAGGTGACAGGTGACAGGTGACAGGTGACAGGTGACAGGTGACAGGTGACAGGTGACAGGTGACAGGTCACAGGTGACAGGTGACAGGTGACAGGTGACAGGTGACAGGTGACAGGTGACAGGTGACAGGTGACAGGTGACAGGTGACAGGTGACAGGTGACAGGTGACAGGTGACAGGTGACAGGTGACAGGTGACAGGTGACAGGTGACAGGTGACAGGTGACAGGTGACAGGTGACAGGTGACAGGTGACAGGTGACAGGTGACAGGTGACAGGTGACAGGTGACAGGTGACAGGTGACAGGTGACAGGTGACAGGTGACAGGTGACAGGTGACAGGTGACAGGTGACAAGTGACAAGTGACAGGTGACAGGTGACAAGTGACAAGTGACAGGTGACAAGTGACAAGTGACAGGTGACAGGTGACAGGTGACAGGTGACAGGTGACAGGTGACAGGTGACAGGTGACAGTGACAGGTGACAGGTGACAGGTGACAGGTGACAGGTGACAGGTGACAGGTGACAGGTGACAGGTGACAGGTGACAGGTGACAGGTGACAGGTGACAGGTGACAGGTGACAGGTGACAGGTGACAGGTGACAGGTGACAGGTGACAGGTGACAGGTGACAGGTGACAGGTGACGGTGACAGGTGACAGGTGACAGGTGACAGGTGACAAGTGACAAGTGACAGGTGACAGGTGACAAGTGACAAGTGACAGGTGACAGGTGACAGGTGACAGGTGACAGGTGACAGGTGACAGGTGACAGGTGACAGTGACAGGTGACAGGTGACAGGTGACAGGTGACAGGTGACAGGTGACAGGTGACAGGTGACAGGTGACAGGTGACAGGTGACAGGTGACAGGTGACAGGTGACAGGTGACAGGTGACAGGTGACAGGTGACAGGTGACAAGTGACAAGTGACAGGTGACAGGTGACAAGTGACAAGTGACAGGTGACAAGTGACAAGTGACAGGTGACAGGTGACAGGTGACAGGTGACAGGTGACAGGTGACAGGTGACAGGTGACAGGTGACAGGTGACAGGTGACAGGTGACAGGTGACAGGTGACAGGTGACAGGTGACAGGTGACAGGTGACAGGTGACAGGTGACAGGTGACAGGTGACAGGTGACAGGTGACAGGTGACAGGTGACAGGTGACAGGTGACAGGTGACAGGTGACAGGTGACAGGTGACAGGTGACAGGTGACAGGTGACAGGTGACAGGTGACAAGTGACAGGTGACAGGTGACAGGTGACAAGTGACAGGTGACAGGTGACAGGTGACGGTGACAGGTGACAGGTGACAGGTGACAGGTGACAGGTGACAGGTGACAGGTGACAGGTGACAGGTGACAGGTGACAGGTGACAGGTGACAGGTGACAGGTGACAGGTGACAGATGACAGGTGACAGATGACAGGTGACAGGTGACAGGTGACAGATGACAGGTGACAGTGACAGGTGACAGGTGACAGGTGACAGGTGACAGGTGACAGGTGACAGGTGACAGGTGACAGGTGACAGGTGACAGGTGACAGATGACAGGTGACAAGTGACAGGTGACAGGTGACAGGTGACAGGTGACAGGTGACAGGTGACAGGTGACAGGTGACAGGTGACAGGTGACAGGTGACAGGTGACAGGTGACAGGTAACAGGTGACAGGTGACAGGTGACAGGTGACAGGTGACAGGTGACAGGTGATAGGTGACAGGTGACAGGTGACAGGCGACAGGTGACAGGTGACAGGTGACAGGTGACAGGTGACAGGTGACAGGTGACAGGTGACAGGTGACAACTGACAAGTGACAGTGACAGGTGACAGGTGACAGGTGACAGGTGACAGGTGACAAGTGACAGGTGACAGGTGATAAGTGACAGGTGACAGGTGACAGGTGACAGTGACAGGTGACAGGTGACAGGTGACAGGTGTCAGGTGACAGGTGACTGGTGACAGGTGACAGGTGACAGGTGACAGGTGACAGGTGACAGGTGACAGGTGACAAGTGACAGGTGACAGGTGACAGGTGACAGGTGATAGGTGACAGGTGACAGGTGACAGGTGACAGGTGACAGGTGACAGGTGACAGGTGACAGGTGACAGGTGACAGGTGACAGGTGACAGGTGACAGGTGACAGGTGACAAGTGACAAGTGACAGGTGACAGGTGACAAGTGACAAGTGACAGATGACAAGTGACAAGTGACAGGTGACAGGTGACAGGTGACAGGTGACAGGTGACAGGTGACAAGTGACAAGTGACAAGTGACAGGTGACAGGTGACAAGTGACAGGTGACAGGTCACAAGTGACAGGTGACAGGTGACAGTGACAGGTGACAGGTGACAGGTGACAGGTGACAGGTGACAGGTGACGGGTGACAGGTGACAGGTGACAGGTGACAGGTGACAGGTGACAGGTGACAGGTGACAGGTGACAGGTGACAGGTGACAGGTGACAGGTGACAGGTGACAGGTGACAGGTGACAGGTGACAGGTGACAGGTGACAGGTGACAGGTGACAGGTGACAGGTGACAGGTGACAGGTGACAGGTGACAGGTGACAGGTGACAAGTGACAGGTGACAGGTGACAGGTGACAGGTGACAGGTGATAGGTGACAGGTGACAGGTGACAGGTGACAGGTGACAGGTGACAGGTGACAGGTGACAGGTGACAGGTGACAGGTGACAGGTGGCAGGTGACAGGTAACAGTTGACAGGTGACAGGTGACAAGTGACAGGTGACAGATGACAGGTGACAGGTGACAGGTGACAGGTGACAGGTGACAGGTGACAGGTGACAGGTGACAGGTGACAAGTGACAAGTGACAGGTGACAGGTGACAAGTGACAGATGACAAGTGACAAGTGACAGGTGACAGGTGACAGGTGACAGGTGACAGTGACAGGTGACAGGTGACAGGTGACAGGTGACAGGTGACAGGTGACAAGTGACAAGTGACAGGTGACAGGTGACAAGTGACAGGTGACAGGTGACAGGTCACAAGTGACAGGTGACAGGTGACAGGTGACAGTGACAGGTGACAGGTGACAGGTGACAGTGACAGGTGACAGGTCACAGGTGACAGGTGACAGGTGACAGGTGACAGGTGACAGGTGACAGGTGACAGGTGACAGTGACAGGTGACAGGTGACAGGTGACAGGTGACAGGTGACAGGTGACAGGTGACAGGTGACAGGTGACAGGTGACAGGTGACAGGTGACAGGTGACAGGTGACAGGTGACTGGTGACAGGTGACAGGTGACAGGTGACAGGTGACAGGTGACAGGTGACAATGACAGGTGACAGGTGACAGGTGACAGGTGACAGGTGACAAGTGACAGGTGACAGGTGGCAGTTGACAATTGACAGGTGACAGTGATAGGTGACAGGTGACAGGTGAGAGGTGACAGGTGACGGGTGACAGGTGACAGGTGACAGGTGACAGGTGACAGGTGGCAGGTGACAGGTGACAGGTGACAGGTGACAGATGACAAGTGACAGGTGACAGGTGACACGTGACAGGTGACAGTGACAGGTGACAGGTGACAGGTGACAGGTGACAGGTGACAGGTGACAGGTGACAGGTAACAGATGACAGATGACAGTTGACAGGTGACAGGTGACAGGTGACAGGTGACAGGTGACAGGTGGCAGGTGACAGGTGACAGGTGACAGGTGACAGGTGACAGTGACAGGTGACAGGTAACAGTTGACAGGTGACAGGTGACAAGTGACAGGTGACAGGTGACAGGTGACAGGTGACAGGTGACAGGTGACAGGTGACAGGTGACAGGTGACAGGTGACAGGTGACAGGTGACAGGTGACAGGTGACAGGTGACAGGTGACAGGTGACAGGTGACAGGTGACAGGTGACAGGTGACAGGTGACAGGTGACAATTGACAGGTGACAGGTGACAGGTGACAGGTGACAGGTGAAAGGTGACAAGTGACAGGTGACAGGTGACAGGTGACAGGTGACAAGTAACAGTGAAAGGTGACAGGTGACAGGTGACAGGTGACAGGTGACAGGTGACAGGTGACAGGTGACAGGTGACAGGTGACAGTTGACAGGTGACAGGTGACAGGTGACAGGTGAAAGTGACAGGTGACAGGTGACAGGTGACAGGTGAGAGGTGACACGTGACAGGTGACAGGTTACAGGTGACAGGTGACAGGTGAAAGTGACAGGTGACAGGTGACAGGTGACAGGTGACAGGTGACAGGTGACAGGTGACAGGTGACAGGTGACAGGTGACAGGTGACAGGTGACAGGTGACAGGTGACAGGTGACAGGTGACAGGTGACAGGTGACAGGTGACAGGTGACAGGTGACAGGTGACAGGTGACAGGTGACAGGTGACAGGTGACAGGTGACAGGTGACAGGTGACAGGTGACAGGTGACAGGTGACAGGTGACAGGTGACAGTGACAGGTGACAGGTGACAGGTGACAGGTGACAAGTGACAGGTGACAGGTGGCAGGTGACAAGTGACAGGTGACAGGTGACAGGTGACAGGTGACAGGTAACAGTGATAGGTGACAGGTGACAGGTGACAGGTGACAGGTGACAGGTGACAGGTGACAGGTGACAGGTGACAGGTGACAGGTGACAGGTGACAGGTGACAGGTGACAGGTGACAGGTGACAGGTGACAGGTGACAAGTGACAGGTGACAGGTGACAGGTGACAGGTGACAGGTGACAGGTGACAGGTGACAGGTGACAGGTGACAGGTGACAGGTGACAGGTGACAGGTGACAGGTAACAGTTGACAGGTGACAGGTGACAAGTGACAAGTGACAGGTGACAGGTGACAGGTGACAGGTGACAGGTGACAGGTGACAGGTGACAGGTGACAGGTGACAATGACAGGTGACAGGTGACAGGTGACAGGTGACAGGTGACAGGTGACAGGTGACAGGTGACAGTGACAGGTGACAGGTAACAGTTGACAGGTGACAGGTGACAAGTGACAGGTGACAGGTGACAGGTGACAGGTGACAGGTGACAGGTGACAGGTGACAGGTGACAGGTGACAGGTGACAGGTGACAATGACAGGTGACAGGTGACAGGTGACAGGTGACAAGTGACAGGTGACAGGTGGCAGTTGACAATTGACAGGTGACAGGTGACAGGTGACAGGTGACAGGTGACAGGTGACAGGTGACAGTGACAGGTGACAGGTGACAGGTGACAAGTGACAGGTGACAGGTGGCACGTGACAGGTGACAGGTGACAGGTGACAGGTGACAGGTGACAGGTGACAGGTGACAAGTGACAGGTGACAGGTGACAGGTGACAGGTGATAGGTGACAGGTGACAGGTGACAGGTGACAGGTGACAGGCGACAGGTGATAGGTGACAGGTGACA
This sequence comes from Condylostylus longicornis, assembly GCF_029603195.1. NCBI lineage: Eukaryota > Metazoa > Arthropoda > Insecta > Diptera > Dolichopodidae > Condylostylus > Condylostylus longicornis. The sequence continues at coordinate 11,240 of NW_026578300.1, read as the reverse complement.
GGTGACAGGTGACAGGTGACAGGTGACAGGTGACAGGTGACAGGTGACAGGTGACAGGTGACAGGTGACAGGTGACAATGACAGGTGACAGGTGACAGGTGACAGGTGACAGGTGACAGGTGACAAGTGACAGGTGACAGGTGGCAGTTGACAATTGACAGGTGACAGGTGACAGGTGACAGGTGACAGGTGACAGGTGACAGGTGACAGTGACAGGTGACAAGTGACAGGTGACAAGTGACAGGTGACAGGTGGCACGTGACAGGTGACAGGTGACAGTTGACAGGTGACAGGTGACAGGTGACAAGTGACAGGTGACAGGTGACAGGTGACAGGTGATAGGTGACAGGTGACAGGTGACAGTTGACAGGTGACAGGTGACAGGTGATAGGTGACAGGTGACAGGTGACAGGTGACAGGTGACTGGTGACAGGTGACAGGTGACAGGTGACAAGTGACAAGTGACAGGTGACAGGTGACAAGTGACAAGTGACAGATGACAAGTGACAAGTGACAGGTGACAGGTGACAGGTGACAGGTGACAGTGACAGGTGACAGGTGACAGGTGACAGGTGACAGGTGACAAGTGACAAGTGACAAGTGACAGGTGACAGGTGACAGGTGACAAGTGACAGGTGACAGGTCACAAGTGACAGGTGACAGGTGACAGTGACAGGTGACAGGTGACAGGTGACAGGTGACAGGTGACAGGTGACAGGTGACAGGTGACGGGTGACAGGTGACAGGTGACAGGTGACAGGTGACAGGTGACAGGTGACAGGTGACAGGTGACAGGTGACAGGTGACAGGTGACAGGTGACAGGTGACAGGTGACAGGTGACAGGTGACAAGTGACAAGTGACAGGTGACAGGTGACAAGTGACAAGTGACAGGTGACAAGTGACAAGTGACAGGTGACAGGTGACAGGTGACAGGTGACAGGTGACAGGTGACAGGTGACAGGTGACAGGTGACAGGTGACAGGTGACAGGTGACAGGTGACAGGTGACAGGTGACAGGTGACAGGTGACAGGTGACAGGTGACAGGTGACAGGTGACAGGTGACAGGTGACAGGTGACAGGTGACAGGTGACAGGTGACAGGTGACAGGTGACAGGTGACAGGTGACAGGTGACAGGTGACAGGTGACAAGTGACAGGTGACAGGTGACAGGTGACAAGTGACAGGTGACAGGTGACAGGTGACGGTGACAGGTGACAGGTGACAGGTGACAGGTGACAGGTGACAGGTGACAGGTGACAGGTGACAGGTGACAGGTGACAGGTGACAGGTGACAGGTGACAGGTGACAGATGACAGGTGACAGATGACAGGTGACAGGTGACAGGTGACAGATGACAGGTGACAGTGACAGGTGACAGGTGACAGGTGACAGGTGACAGGTGACAGGTGACAGGTGACAGGTGACAGGTGACAGGTGACAGATGACAGGTGACAAGTGACAGGTGACAGGTGACAGGTGACAGGTGACAGGTGACAGGTGACAGGTGACAGGTGACAGGTAACAGGTGACAGGTGACAGGTGACAGGTGACAGGTGACAGGTGACAGGTGATAGGTGACAGGTGACAGGTGACAGGCGACAGGTGACAGGTGACAGGTGACAGGTGACAGGTGACAGGTGACAGGTGACAGGTGACAGGTGACAGGTGACAACTGACAAGTGACAGTGACAGGTGACAGGTGACAGGTGACAGGTGACAGGTGACAAGTGACAGGTGACAGGTGATAAGTGACAGGTGACAGGTGACAGGTGACAGTGACAGGTGACAGGTGACAGGTGACAGGTGTCAGGTGACAGGTGACTGGTGACAGGTGACAGGTGACAGGTGACAGGTGACAGGTGACAGGTGACAGGTGACAAGTGACAGGTGACAGGTGACAGGTGACAGGTGATAGGTGACAGGTGACAGGTGACAGGTGACAGGTGACAGGTGACAGGTGACAGGTGACAGGTGACAGGTGACAGGTGACAGGTGACAGGTGACAGGTGACAGGTGACAAGTGACAAGTGACAGGTGACAGGTGACAAGTGACAAGTGACAGATGACAAGTGACAAGTGACAGGTGACAGGTGACAGGTGACAGGTGACAGGTGACAGGTGACAGGTGACAAGTGACAAGTGACAAGTGACAGGTGACAGGTGACAGGTGACAAGTGACAGGTGACAGGTCACAAGTGACAGGTGACAGGTGACAGTGACAGGTGACAGGTGACAGGTGACAGGTGACAGGTGACGGGTGACAGGTGACAGGTGACAGGTGACAGGTGACAGGTGACAGGTGACAGGTGACAGGTGACAGGTGACAGGTGACAGGTGACAGGTGACAGGTGACAGGTGACAGGTGACAGGTGACAGGTGACAGGTGACAGGTGACAGGTGACAGGTGACAGGTGACAGGTGACAGGTGACAGGTGACAGGTGACAGGTGACAGGTGACAGGTGACAGGTGACAGGTGACAGGTGACAAGTGACAGGTGACAGGTGACAGGTGACAGGTGACAGGTGATAGGTGACAGGTGACAGGTGACAGGTGACAGGTGACAGGTGACAGGTGACAGGTGACAGGTGACAGGTGACAGGTGGCAGGTGACAGGTAACAGTTGACAGGTGACAGGTGACAAGTGACAGGTGCCAGATGACAGGTGACAGGTGACAGGTGACAGGTGACAGGTGACAGGTGACAGGTGACAGGTGACAGGTGACAAGTGACAAGTGACAGGTGACAGGTGACAGGTGACAAGTGACAGATGACAAGTGACAAGTGACAGGTGACAGGTGACAGGTGACAGGTGACAGTGACAGGTGACAGGTGACAGGTGACAGGTGACAGGTGACAGGTGACAAGTGACAAGTGACAGGTGACAGGTGACAAGTGACAGGTGACAGGTGACAGGTCACAAGTGACAGGTGACAGGTGACAGGTGACAGTGACAGGTGACAGGTGACAGGTGACAGGTGACAGTGACAGGTGACAGGTCACAGGTGACAGGTGACAGGTGACAGGTGACAGGTGACAGGTGACAGGTGACAGGTGACAGTGACAGGTGACAGGTGACAGGTGACAGGTGACAGGTGACAGGTGACAGGTGACAGGTGACAGGTGACAGGTGACAGGTGACAGGTGACAGGTGACAGGTGACAGGTGACAGGTGACAGGTGACAGGTGACAGGTGACAGGTGACAGGTGACAGGTGACAGGTGACAGGTGACAATGACAGGTGACAGGTGACAGGTGACAGGTGACAGGTGACAAGTGACAGGTGACAGGTGGCAGTTGACAATTGACAGGTGACAGTGATAGGTGACAGGTGACAGGTGACAGGTGACAGGTGACGGGTGACAGGTGACAGGTGACAGGTGACAGGTGACAGGTGGCAGGTGACAGGTGACAGGTGACAGGTGACAGATGACAAGTGACAGGTGACAAGTGACACGTGACAGGTGACAGTGACAGGTGACAGGTGACAGGTGACAGGTGACAGGTGACAGGTAACAGATGACAGATGACAGTTGACAGGTGACAGGTGACAGGTGACAGGTGACAGGTGACAGGTGGCAGGTGACAGGTGACAGGTGACAGGTGACAGGTGACAGTGACAGGTGACAGGTAACAGTTGACAGGTGACAGGTGACAAGTGACAGGTGACAGGTGACAGGTGACAGGTGACAGGTGACAGGTGACAGGTGACAGGTGACAGGTGACAGGTGACAGGTGACAGGTGACAGGTGACAGGTGACAGGTGACAGGTGACAGGTGACAGGTGACAGGTGACAGGTGACAGGTGACAGGTGACAATTGACAGGTGACAGGTGACAGGTGACAGGTGAAAGGTGACAAGTGACAGGTGACAGGTGACAGGTGACAGGTGACAAGTGACAGTGAAAGGTGACAGGTGACAGGTGACAGGTGACAGGTGACAGGTGACAGGTGACAGGTGACAGGTGACAGGTGACAGTTGACAGGTGACAGGTGACAGGTGACAGGTGAAAGTGACAGGTGACAGGTGACAGGTGACAGGTGAGAGGTGACACGTGACAGGTGACAGGTTACAGGTGACAGGTGACAGGTGAAAGTGACAGGTGACAGGTGACAGGTGACAGGTGACAGGTGACAGGTGACAGGTGACAGGTGACAGGTGACAGGTGACAGGTGACAGGTGACAGGTGACAGGTGACAGGTGACAGGTGACAGGTGACAGGTGACAGGTGACAGGTGACAGGTGACAGGTGACAGGTGACAGGTGACAGGTGACAGGTGACAGGTGACAGGTGACAGGTGACAGGTGACAGGTGACAGGTGACAGTGACAGGTGACAGGTGACAGGTGACAGGTGACAAGTGACAGGTGACAGGTGGCAGGTGACAAGTGACAGGTGACAGGTGACAGGTGACAGGTGACAGGTAACAGTGATAGGTGACAGGTGACAGGTGACAGGTGACAGGTGACAGGTGACAGGTGACAGGTGACAGGTGACAGGTGACAGGTGACAGGTGACAGGTGACAGGTGACAGGTGACAGGTGACAGGTGACAGGTGACAGGTGACAAGTGACAGGTGACAGGTGACAGGTGACAGGTGACAGGTGACAGGTGACAGGTGACAGGTGACAGGTGACAGGTGACAGGTGACAGGTAACAGTTGACAGGTGACAGGTGACAAGTGACAAGTGACAGGTGACAGGTGACAGGTGACAGGTGACAGGTGACAGGTGACAGGTGACAGGTGACAGGTGACAGGTGACAGGTGACAGGTGACAGGTGACAATGACAGGTGACAGGTGACAGGTGACAGGTGACAGGTGACAGGTGACAGGTGACAGGTGACAGTGACAGGTGACAGGTAACAGTTGACAGGTGACAGGTGACAAGTGACAGGTGACAGGTGACAGGTGACAGGTGACAGGTGACAGGTGACAGGTGACAGGTGACGGGTGACAGGTGACAATGACAGGTGACAGGTGACAGGTGACAGGTGACAAGTGACAGGTGACAGGTGGCAGTTGACAATTGACAGGTGACAGGTGACAGGTGACAGGTGACAGGTGACAGGTGACAGGTGACAGTGACAGGTGACAGGTGACAGGTGACAAGTGACAGGTGACAGGTGGCACGTGACAGGTGACAGGTGACAGGTGACAGGTGACAGGTGACAGGTGACAGGTGACAGGTGACAAGTGACAGGTGACAGGTGACAGGTGACAGGTGATAGGTGACAGGTGACAGGTGACAGGTGACAGGTGACAGGCGACAGGTGATAGGTGACAGGTGACAGGTGACAGGTGACAGGTGACAGGTGACAGGTGACAGGTGACAGGTGACAGGTGACAGGTGACAGGTGACAGGTGACAATGACAGGTGACAGGTGACAGGTGACAGGAGACAGGTGACAGGTGACAAGTGACAGGTGACAGGTGGCAGTTGACAATTGACAGGTGACAGGTGACAGGTGACAGGTGACAGGTGACAGGTGACAGGTGACAGTGACAGGTGACAAGTGACAGGTGACAAGTGACAGGTGACAGGTGGCACGTGACAGGTGACAGGTGACAGTTGACAGGTGACAGGTGACAGGTGACAAGTGACAGGTGACAGGTGACAGGTGACAGGTGATAGGTGACAGGTGACAGGTGACAGGTGACAGGTGACAGGTGACAGGTGATAGGTGACAGGTGACAGGTGACAGGTGACAGGTGACTGGTGACAGGTGACAGGTGACAGGTGACAAGTGACAAGTGACAGGTGACAGGTGACAAGTGACAAGTGACAGATGACAAGTGACAAGTGACAGGTGACAGGTGACAGGTGACAGGTGACAGTGACAGGTGACAGGTGACAGGTGACAGGTGACAGGTGACAAGTGACAAGTGACAAGTGACAGGTGACAGGTGACAGGTGACAAGTGACAGGTGACAGGTCACAAGTGACAGGTGACAGGTGACAGTGACAGGTGACAGGTGACAGGTGACAGGTGACAGGTGACAGGTGACAGGTGACAGGTGACGGGTGACAGGTGACAGGTGACAGGTGACAGGTGACAGGTGACAGGTGACAGGTGACAGGTGACAGGTGACAGGTGACAGGTGACAGGTGACAGGTGACAGGTGACAGGTGACAGGTGACAGGTGACAGGTGACAGGTAACAGTTGACAGGTGACAGGTGACAAGTGACAGGTGACAGGTGACAGGTGACAGGTGACAGGTGACAGGTGACAGGTGACAGGTGACAATGACAGGTGACAGGTGACAGGTGACAGGTGACAGGTGACAGGTGACAGGTGACAGGTGACAGTGACAGGTGACAGGTAACAGTTGACAGGTGACAGGTGACAGGTGACAGGTGACAGGTGACAGGTGACAGGTGACAGGTGACAGGTGACAGGTGACAGGTGACAGGTGACAGGTGACAGGTGACAGGTGACAGGTGACAGGTGACAGGTGACAGGTGACAGGTGACAGGTGACAAGTGACAGGTGACAGGTGACAGGTGACAGGTGACAGGTGACAGGTGACAGGTGACAGGTGACAGGTGACAGGTGACAGGTGACAGGTGACAAGTGACAGGTGACAGGTGACAGGTGACAGGTGACAGGTGACAGGTGATAGGTGACAGGTGACAGGTGACAGGTGACAGGTGACAGGTGACAGGTGACAGGTGACAGGTGACAGGTGGCAGGTGACAGGTAACAGTTGACAGGTGACAGGTGACAGGTGACAGGTGACAGGTGACAGGTGACAGGTGACAGTGACAGGTGACAGGTGACAGGTGACAGGTGACAGGTGACAGGTGACAGGTGACAGGTGACAGGTGACAGGTGACAAGTGACAAGTGACAGGTGACAGGTGACAAGTGACAGATGACAAGTGACAAGTGACAGGTGACAGGTGACAGGTGACAGGTGACAGTGACAGGTGACAGGTGACAGGTGACAGGTGACAGGTGACAGGTGACAAGTGACAAGTGAGAGGTGACAGGTGACAAGTGACAGGTGACAGGTGACAGGTCACAAGTGACAGGTGACAGGTGACAGGTGACAGTGACAGGTGACAGGTGACAGGTGACAGTGACAGGTGACAGGTCACAGGTGACAGGTGACAGGTGACAGGTGATAGGTGACAGGTGACAGGTGACAGGTGACAGGTGACAGGTGACAGGTGACAGGTGACAGGTGACAGGTGACAGGTGACAGGTGACAGGTCACAGGTGACAGGTGACAGGTGACAGGTGACAGGTGACAGGTGACAGGTGACAGGTGACAGGTGACAGGTGACAGGTGACAGGTGACAGGTGACAGGTGACAGGTGACAGGTGACAGGTGACAGGTGACAGGTGACAGGTGACAGGTGTCAGGTGACAGGTGACAGGTGACAGGTGACAGGTGACAGGTGACAGGTGACAGGTGACAGGTGACAGGTGACAGGTGACAGGTGACAGGTGACAGGTGACAGGTGACAGGTGACAGGTGACAGGTGACAAGTGACAGGTGACAAGTGACAAGTGACAGGTGACAGGTCATAAGTGACAGGTGACAGGTGACAGGTGACAGTGACAGGTGACAGGTGACAGGTGACAGTGACAGGTGACAGGTCACAGGTCACATGTGACAGGTGACAGGTGACAGGTGACAGGTGACAGGTGACAGGTGACAGGTGACAGGTGACAGGTGACAGGTGACAGGTGACAGGTGACAAGTGACAGGTGACAGGTCACAAGTGACAGGTGACAGGTGACAGTGACAGGTGACAGGTGACAGGTGACAGGTGACAGGTGATAGGTGACAGGTGACAGGTGACAGGTGACAGGTGACAGGTGACAGGTGACAGGTGACAAGTGACAAGTGACAGGTGACAGGTGACAAGTGACAAGTGACAGATGACAAGTGACAAGTGACAGGTGACAGGTGACAGGTGACAGGTGACAGGTGACAGGTGACAGGTGACAAGTGACAAGTGACAAGTGACAGGTGACAGGTGACGGTTGACAGGTGACAGGTGACAGGTGACAGGTGACAGGTGACAGGTGACAGGTGACAGGTGACAGGTGACAGGTGACAGGTGACAGGTGACAGGTGACAGGTGACAGGTGACAGGTGACAGGTGACAGGTGACAGGTGACAGGTGACAGGTGACAGGTGACAGGTGACAGGTGACAGGTGACAGGTGACAGGTGACAGGTGACAGGTGACAGGTGACAGGTGACAAGTGACAGGTGACAGGTGACAGGTGACAGGTGACAGGTGACAGGTGACAGGTGACAGGTGACAAGTGACAGGTGACAGGTGACAAGTGACAGGTGACAGGTGACAGGTGACAGTGACAGGTGACAGGTGACAGGTGACAGGTGACAGGTGACAGGTGACAGGTGATAGGTGACAGGTGACAGGTGACAGGTGACAGGTGACAGGTGACAGGTGACAGGTGACAAGTGACAAGTGACAGGTGACAGGTGACAAGTGACAAGTGACAGATGACAAGTGACAAGTGACAGGTGACAGGTGACAGGTGACAGGTGACAGGTGACAGGTGACAGGTGACAAGTGACAAGTGACAAGTGACAGGTGACAGGTGACAGGTGACAGGTGACAGGTGACGGGTGACAGGTGACAGGTGACAGGTGACAGGTGACAGGTGACAGGTGACAGGTGACAGGTGACAGGTGACAGGTGACAGGTGACAGGTGACAGGTGACAGGTGACAGGTGACAGGTGACAGGTGACAGGTGACAGGTGACAGGTGACAGGTGACAGGTGACAGGTGACAGGTGACAGGTGACAGGTGACAGGTGACAGGTGACAGGTGACAGGTGACAGGTGACAGGTGACAGGTGACAGGTGACAGGTGACAGGTGACAGTGACAGGTGACAGGTGACAAGTGACAGGTGACAGGTGGCACGTGACAGGTGACAGGTGACAGTTGACAGGTGACAGGTGACAGGTGACAAGTGACAGGTGACAGGTGACAGGTGACAGGTGATAGGTGACAGGTGACGGGTGACAGGTGACAGGTGACAGGTGACAGGTGACAGGTGACAGGTGACAGGTGACAGGTGACAGGTGACAGGTGACAGGTGACAGGTGACAGGTGACAGGTGACAGGTGACAGGTGACAGGTGACAGGTGACAGGTGACAGGTGACAGGTGACAGGTGACAGGTGACAGGTGACAGGTGACAGGTGACAGGTGACAGGTGACAGGTGACAGGTGACAGGTGACAGGTGACGGGTGACAGGTGACAGGTGACAGGTGACAGGTGACAAGTGACAGGTGACAGGTGACAGGTGACAGGTGACAGGTGATAGGTGACAGGTGACAGGTGACAGGTGACAGGTGACAGGTGACAGGTGACAGGTGACAGGTGACAGGTGACAGGTGACAGGTGGCAGGTGACAGGTAACAGTTGACAGGTGACAGGTGACAGGTGACAGGTGACAGGTGACAGGTGACAGGTGACAGTGACAGGTGACAGGTGACAGGTGACAGGTGACAGGTGACAGGTGACAGGTGACAGGTGACAGGTGACAGGTGACAAGTGACAAGTGACAGGTGACAGGTGACAAGTGACAGATGACAAGTGACAAGTGACAGGTGACAGGTGACAGGTGACAGGTGACAGTGACAGGTGACAGGTGACAGGTGACAGGTGACAGGTGACAGGTGACAAGTGACAAGTGAGAGGTGACAGGTGACAAGTGACAGGTGACAGGTGACAGGTCACAAGTGACAGGTGACAGGTGACAGGTGACAGTGACAGGTGACAGGTGACAGGTGACAGTGACAGGTGACAGGTCACAGGTGACAGGTGACAGGTGACAGGTGATAGGTGACAGGTGACAGGTGACAGGTGACAGGTGACAGGTGACAGGTGACAGGTGACAGGTGACAGGTGACAGGTGACAGGTCACAGGTGACAGGTGACAGGTGACAGGTGACAGGTGACAGGTGACAGGTGACAGGTGACAGGTGACAGGTGACAGGTGACAGGTGACAGGTGACAGGTGACAGGTGACAGGTGACAGGTGACAGGTGACAGGTGACAGGTGACAGGTGACAGGTGACAGGTGACAGGTGACAGGTGACAGGTGACAGGTGACAGGTGACAGGTGACAGGTGACAGGTGACAGGTGACAGGTGACAGGTGACAGGTGACAGGTGACAGGTGACAAGTGACAGGTGACAGGTGACAAGTGACAGGTGACAGGTCACAAGTGACAGGTGACAGGTGACAGGTGACAGTGACAGGTGACAGGTGACAGGTGACAGTGACAGGTGACAGGTCACAGGTCACAGGTGACAGGTGACAGGTGACAGGTGACAGGTGACAGGTGACAGGTGACAGGTGACAGGTGACAGGTGACAGGTGACAGGTGACAAGTGACAGGTGACAGGTCACAAGTGACAGGTGACAGGTGACAGGTGACAGTGACAGGTGACAGGTGACAGGTGACAGTGACAGGTGACAGGTCACAGGTCACAGGTGACAGGTGACAGGTGACAGGTGACAGGTGACAGGTGACAGGTGACAGGTGACAGGTGACAGGTGACAGGTGACAGGTGACAGGTGACAGGTGACAGGTGACAGGTGACAGGTGACAGGTGACAGGTCACAGGTGACAGGTGACAGGTGACATGTGACAGGTGACAGGTGACAGGTGACAGGTGACAGGTGACAGGTGACAGGTGACAGGTGACAGGTGACAGGTGACAGGTGACAAGTGACAAGTGACAGGTGACAGGTGACAGGTGACAGGTGACAGGTGACAGGTGATAGGTGACAGGTGACGGGTGACAGGTGACAGGTGACAGGTGACAGGTGACAGGTGACAGGTGACAGGTGACAGGTGACAGGTGACAGGTGACAGGTGACAGGTGACAGGTGACAGGTGACAGGTGACAGGTGACAGGTGACAGGTGACAGGTGACAGGTGACAGGTGACAGGTGACAGGTGACAGGTGACAGGTGACAGGTGACAGGTGACAGGTGACAGGTGACAGGTGACAGGTGACAGGTGACAGGTGACAGGTGACAGGTGACAGGTGACAGGTGACAGGTGACAGGTGACAGGTGACAGGTGACAGGTGACAGGTGACAGGTGACAAGTGACAGGTGACAGGTGACAGGTGACAGGTGACAGGTGATAGGTGACAGGTGACAGGTGACAGGTGACAGGTGACAGGTGACAGGTGACAGGTGACAGGTGACAGGTGACAGGTGACAGTGAC